>NC_036857.1:5740390-5767907 GCF_002910315.2 Salvelinus sp. IW2-2015 | reverse complement strand
CCTAGTGCTTGACGCAAAAACTCTGTGGGGTATCCAACACCATCACCTGATTGCCAGAGAATTGGAAGCGCCAGTTGTTAGCGAACCAGGATCCTTCCACCTGAAACGACATCAGTGGCAACAACCTCCGCCATTTAGCAACTTAAACGGCATATTTTATCCACCAGCCCTCTCTCCAGTTATTCTCCTGAAACTCGCGGTAGTCCCAACGAACACCCACTAAGAACTCATCCTACCTACCCACTGGTTAGCCCCCCAGAAGAAGGAGATCCACCTTACCCCACTGTAGCCCCCAGGAAGATATAGAGATCCTACTCACCCACTGTAGCCCCCCAGGAAGACTCAGGAGATCCTACTCTAACGCCACCTGTAGCCCCCCAGGAAACTAGGAGATCCTACTCCACCCACTGTAGCCCCCAGGAAGAGGCTAGGAGAATCCTACCCTACCCCACTGTAGCCCCAGCGAAAGATTAGGGAGATCCTACTAACCCACTGTAGCCCCCCAGGAAGACCAGGAATCCTATCCACCCATTCTGTAGCCCGCCCAGGAAGACTAGAGATCTACTCTACGCACACATTATTGTAGCGTCCCCCAGGGAAGACTAGAGATCTATCTACCCTCCACCTGTGCCCCCCGGGAAGAGTAGAGATCTTACTCTGATCCGCACTTGTTAGCCCCCCAGGGACATTCACTAGGAGATCATACTCTACACCCGACTGTAGCCCCCCAGAAGACTAGGAGGAATCCTAAACTACTACCGCCACTATAAGCCCCCCAAGGAAGACTTAGGAGATCCTACTAACCTCTGCAGCTGTAGCCCCCCCAGAAGAACAGGAGATCCTGCTCTACACACTGTAGCCCCCAGGGAAGACTAGTGAGATCCTTACCTGAGCCCACTGTAGCCCCGCAGGAAGACAGGAGATCCTACTTGCTGATCGCCACTGTAGCCTCCCAAGAAGACTAGGAGATGCTGCTCTGACCCACTGTATACGCCCCAGGAAAATTAGGAATCCTGCTCTGACCACTCGTTTACACGCCCGAAAGAAGACTAGGAGGATCTGCTCTGACAGTCACGTGAGCCCCCCAGAGAAGACCTAGTGTAATACCCGCTCTGAACCCACTGTGGCCGCCCCAGAAGATTAGGAGATCCACTGACACCACTGTAGCCCCCTTAGGAAGACTAGAGATCCATCTACCTACCCACTGGACCCCCCCGAACTAGAGATGCCTGCTCTGACCACTGTAGCCCCAGGAAAGACTAGGAGATCCTACTCTGAACCCACTGTAGCCCCCCAGGAAACTAAGGAGATCTACTCCTGACCCACTGTAGCCTCCCAATAACGACTAGGAGATCCTCTCTGACTCAACTGAGCCGCTGCCCAAGGAAGATTAGAGATTCTCTGCTCTGACCTCACTGTAGCCTCCAAGGAAGACTAGGAAGTCCTGCTCTGACCCACTGTAGCGCCCCCAGAGAAGAGACTAGGAGATCCTGGCTCTGACCCACTGATAGCCTGCCCAAGAAGACTAGAGATCCTGCGTCTGACCCTCTGTAGCCCCCAGGAAGACTAGAGATCTGCTCTGACACCACTGTAGCCCCCAGAAGACTAGGAGATTCCTACTCTGACCCACTTGTAGCCCCCCAGGAAAGACTAGGAGATTCCTAGCTCCTACCCCACTGTTAGCCCCCAGGAACTAGAGATCCATACCTGACCACTGTAGCCCCCAGGAAGATAGGAGATCCGTCTACCTGTACCCCAGCACAATTCTGGCATGTTGAGCAGTACGAAGTCCCTCCTAGGAAGAACTAGGAGATGCACTGCTCTGACCCACTGATAAGCCCCCCAGGAAGACTAGGAGATCCTGCTTGACCCTTGGGTAGCCCCCAGAGAAGACAGAAGATCCTGCCTGAACCCATGTAAGCCCCCAGAAGACAGGAGATCGTCTGCTTCTGACGCCACTGTAGCCCCCAGGCAATGACTGATGCTGCACTTGATCCCAGAGCACTGCTCTGACCCACTGTAACTCCCCGGAAGGACAGGAGATTCCCGCTCTGACCCACTGTAGCCCCCCAGGAAGACTATGAGTCCTGCTCTGACCCACTGTAGCCCGCCAGAGAAACGAGGAGATCCTTGCCTGACCCATTCCTCCCCATAATCAGACCCTCGACTCTTCTCCTAGTTCACCTTAGCTGATTGCCGCCGATCGCCTCCGACAACAAAGCCCGTGTGCTAACCTCTTCTACATTTCCCTCCACTCTAACAACACTGTACGATCATCAGGTAAGCTGCAATGAAACCGTCTCCCACCTACTACCCCTGGAACTGACAACTCCTGAAGCCTCTCCTCAGCCTCTCCCTCAGCTCAAAACTACTGCAGCACGGTAGCTCTCCTCAGCCCTACAACTACTTTTCAGCCTCTCCCCAGCCTCTCCCTCAGCCATACACCCTCGCAGCCTCCTTCCCTCAGCCTTACAAACTCCTTCAGCTCTCCCTTCAGCCTACTACTAACCTGCAGCCTCTCGCCTCAGGTCCTCTCGCCTCAGCCTTACTACACCTAGCAAAGCCTCTCCCTCAGGCCTACAACCTCCTTCAGCCTCTCTCCTCAGCTACAACTCCTGCAAGCCTCTCCCTCAGCCTCTCCCTCAGCTACGGACCCCTGCAGGCTCTCCCTCAGCCTACTACCCCTGCAGCCTCTCCCTAGCCTACAACCCCATGCAGCCTCTACACTCAGCCGTACTACCCCTGCAGCCTCTCCCTCAGCCACTCACACTGCAGCCCTCTCCCTCAGCCTACATACCCCTGAAGCCTCGTCCCTCAGCCTCTACACCCTGCACCTCTCCCTCAGCCTACTAACCGCCTGCAGCCTCTCCCTCAGTCCCCTCCTCTCCTGCAGCCTCTCCTGCAGCCTACAACCCCTCAGCCCGTCCTACAAGCTTCCTGACAGGCTATTCACCATCAACCCATTGCAGCCTCTCACCGCCTACTACCCCCTGCAGCCTCTCGCCTCAGCCTACAACCCCATGCAGCCTCTCACTCAGCCTACTACCCCTGCAGCCTCTCCCAGCCTTACCTACCCCTGCCAGCTTCTCACTTCAGCTACCAAACCCCATGCAGCCTCTCACTCAGCCTACTATCCCTGCAGCCTCTCCCGTCAGCTACTACCCTGCAAGCCTCTCCTCAGGCCTACACCCTGCAGCCTCTCCCTTCAGCCTACAAGCCCCTGCAGCCTTTCCCTCAGCTGCTATCCCTTGCAGCTCTCCGCAGCCTCTCCCTCAGCCTACTACCCCTGCAGCCTCTCCCTCAGCCACTACCCCTGCAGCCTCTCCCTCAGCCTACAACCCTGCCGCCTCTCCCCTCAGCTTGCTATCCCTGCAGCCTCACCCGCAGGCCTCTCCCTCAGCCTACAACCCCTGCACCTCTCCCTCAGCTTTGCTATCCCTTGCAGCCTTCTTCCCGCAGCTCTCTCAGCCTAGCTACCCCTCAGCTCTCCCTCAAGCCTACTATCCCGGCAGCTCTCCCTCAGCCATCTCTTCAGCCTACAACCCCTGTCTTCCTGGGGGGCTACAGTGGGGTAGAGTAGGATCTCCTAGTCTTCCTGGGGGGCTACAGTGGGGTAGAGTAGGGATGAAGTTCTTAGGGGTGTTCTTGGGGACCTCCGAGTTTCAGGAGAATAACTGGGAGAGGCTGGTGGATAAAATATGCGTTTAAGTTGTCTAAATGGCGGAGGTTGTTGCCACTGATGTCGTTCAGGGGAAGGATCCTGGTCGCTAACAACTTGGCCGCTTCAATTCTCTGGCACAGGCTGATGGTGTTGGATACCCCACAGAGTTTCGTCAAGCAACTACGGAGGTGACTGGTGGATTTATTTTGGTCTGGTCAACACTGGACACGTGCAGCAGTGTTACACCTCCCTTTCCATGGGGGGCCAAGGGCTGGTGGACATTGGGTCCAGAGTAACAGCTTTCCATTTACAAGGAGCAAAGAGACTTCTGTACCAGCAGGGGGTGTGCTGGAGAGACAATGCTTGGGCTGTTCTGAGGAGATCAGGGGACCTTGGGAATGATAGGCACTTGTTCCTGTTGGATATGTCAGCCATTACTCTGTTCTACCACACTGTGATTTGAATGTGGGAAAAAACGATCTGTTCACAGAGACGTTTCATAGCCAGGAGCATGGATAATAGAAGAGCCGCTGTTTCACAATCCACTCATCCAGACCAGATTGCTGACCTCTGACATTTTGCGGGCCATTCTTGCGAGAGCGGGGTTCACTAACTTGGATGACCTGCAAGAAGAGTCAGGGTGGAAATCTGGAAGAGTTTTCCTCCATAAAGTCAACCAGGCTGCTACAGCAGGTGGTGGAGGGGGTCTGAGCTGCTGGGCTCATTCAGAGAGCTGCTGGGGTCTAGGCAGAGACTGGACAGTCAAACTACGAATGACACTGACATACTTCCTTTCACCATTGCTGCCGCTGCAGGGGAATACCAGGAAGGTGAGGGAATTATATTATTGTTCAAGACTCCTGAGCTGGGGCCTTTTCCACAGTCAATAAAAAGACTCTGTATGCAGTGGCTGTGAAGGTGGCTCAGAAGGACCAGCTGCGTGGGCAGAGGGCAACGGGGTGGCCGGGGAGTTTGGGACCGGGCTCTTCTCTGAGAGGATGTTGGCGCTCCCTGTATAAGCCTCCCATWGRGAAGCGTATTGCTGGTCTCCATGGAGGATTATTCATGGGGCTATCGCGACCAATAGATATGTGTCGCCTGTTGATCCATCAGTGGGGAGGGGGTGTCATTTCTGAGGGGAGGAGGAAACAGTGCAGCATTTGTCTTTTTCTTGTGCCAGGTTGGTAGGAGTGTTTTCTGTCCTAGGAGAGTGGTGCACAGGCCTAAGGTTGGGGTTGACTATTAACCTACATGTTGGAAGGCCTCGGGATACTGTAGCCAATAGGCGTCGGGATTGCCTGGTGAACTACATGGTGGGGCAAGCAAAAATTTAAATATGTAAGACGAGGAAACACGAAACGAGGGGGGCGGGATGTAGGGACCCCAGAGCTGTGTTGCTGGGGCTGGTGCAGGCTCGGCTAAAACTATATGGGGGGCAGCGGGACTTTGTAGGGGTATATATATATATAAAGTATTCTCTCTCTTCATCCCGCTCCCTCTCTCTCTTTAGTCTGGAACCAGAAACTGCCCCAGCTGTTCTCCCTATCCCCGTCCCACTCTCTCTCTTGCTTTCTTCCTCCATCTAATCTGGAACCAGATACTGTCCCAGCCGTTCTCACTGTCCCTGTCCCTATCTCTCTCTATCTCTCTCTCTCCCTCTCTTTCTCGATCTTTGCTCTTCCTCTAGTCTGGAATCAGATACTGCCACAGCTGTTCTCCCTGTCCCCACCTCTCTCTCTCTCTCTAGTCTGGAACCAGATACTGCCCCAGCTGTTCTCCCTGTCCCCACCCCCTCTCTCTCTCACTCCCTCCCTCCCTCCAGTCATTTCATTGCCATATGAGAAGCCATCATCCACCAGCTCATGCCCAGAAAATACAGCTTTAGGGTGAGACTGTGTGTGTGTGTGTGTGTGTGTGTGTGTGTGTGTGTGTGTGTGATGTGGTGTGTGTGTGTGTAGTGGTGTGTGGTGTGTGTGTGTGATGTGTGGTGTTGTGTGTGTGGTGTGTGGTGTGTGTGTGTTGTGCCGTGCGTGCGTGCGTTGCGTGGAGCAAGAGCGAATTTACACTCAATCAAGAGATTTTGATTTATTTTACTATTTTACATTGTAGAATAATAGTGAGACATAAAAACTATAAATAACAATATGAATCAGCATAACCAAAAACGTGTTAAACAAATCAATATATAATTTTAATTTCTCAAAGTAGCCACCCTTTGCCTTATGACAGCTTTGGCACACTCTTGGCATTCTCTCACACCAGCTTCACCTGGAATGGATTTCCAACAGTCTTGAAGGAGTTCCCAACATATGAACTGTGGAGGCCAGGTCATCTGATACAGTACTCCATCACTCTCCTCTTGGTCAAATAGCCCTTACACAGCCTGGAGGTGTATTAGGTCATGTTCTGTAAACAAATGATAGTTCTCACAAGCGCAAACCAGATGGATGGAGTATCGCTTGCAGAATGCGTGGTAGCCATGCTGGTTAAGTGCACCTGGAATTCTAAATAAATCACTGCAGTGTCACCAGCAAAGCACACCACACCATCACACCTCCTCCTCCATGCTTCATGTTGAACACCACATGCAGAGATCATCTCGTTATCTACTCTGCGTCTCACAAAGACACGGCGTTGGAAGCAAATTGACCATGAAGGCCTGATTCACACAGTCTCCTCTGAACAGTTGATGTTGAGATGTGTCTGTTTCTTTGAACTCTGTGAAGCATTTATTTTGGCAGCAATCAGAGGTGGTAACTCTAATGAACTTATCCTCTGTAGCAGAGGTAACTCAGGGTCTTAATTTCCTGTGGCAGTCCTCATGAGAGCCAGTTTCATCACAGCGCTTGATGGTTTTTCAACTGCATTTAAAGAAACGTTCAAAGTTCTTGAAACTTTACGGCTTGACTGAACATCATGTCTTTAAGTTAAAGATGGACTGTCATTTCTCTTGTTTATTTGAGCTGGTTCTTGCCATAATATAGGATTTGGTATTTTACCAAATAGGCTATCTTCTGTTATACCACCCCTACCCTGTCACAACACAACTGACTGGCTGAAACGCATTAAGAAGGAAAGAAATTTCCACAAATTAACTTTTAACAAGGCACACCGTAATTGAATGCATTCTAGCTGACTACCTCATGAAGCTGGTTGAGAGAAGGCCCAAGAGTGTTTAAAGCAGAAAGAAGAATCTCAAAATATAAATACATTTTGATTTGTTTTAACACTTTTTTGGTTACTAATTGATCCCCATATGGGTTATTTCATAGTTGATGTCTTCACTAATATTCACAATATAGAAAATAGTAAAATAAATAAAAAACCCTTGAATGAGTAGGTGTCCAAAATTTTGACTGGTACTCTGTCTGTCTGTCTGTCTGTCTGTCTGTCTGTCTGTCTGTCGTTCTGTCTGTCCTGTTCTGTCTGTCTGTCTGTCTTCTGTCTGTCTGTCTGTCTGTCTGTCTGTCTGTCTGTCTCTGTCTTCTGTCTCTGTCGTGTCTGCTGTCGTGCTGTCTGGCTGTGTCTGGCTTTGTGTGTGTGTGTGTGTGTGCGTGTGTTTTGCATGTGTGTCTGTAAGTAAGAGGATGAGCCAGACGGACTGGATAACCAGTCTAAACACAGATAAGACACCCTGCTGAGAGAGGGAAAGGAGGATGGAGAGGGGAAGAAATGTTACAGATGCTGTCAAAAAATACACAAGCATGCAGACACACACACGAACACACGCACAAATGGCGTGTCTGTGTGCAGAGGCTGATGCCAGAGAGATGGGAGAGGAATCTGTGACATCTGTGACAGAAACTGTGGCATTGGTCACTAACACTAAAGACATTTAACACATCCATACATATACAGACAGGAGACAGCAACCATCACACAACACACACACCAACCACACACACACACACACACCACACACAACCACACACACACACACACACACACACACACACACACACACACACACACAACACACACACACACCACACACCACACACACCCTTGCAGTCTCCTGTATCACCCTCTAAAGCATGGTGTCAAACTCTGGCCCAGGGCCCAATTTGGCCCGCGGGGTAATTATATTTGGCCGCGAGACAATACCAAATACTACTAGAGCTGGCCCGCCGGTATTATACACGCCATTCACCGCTAATACTACGAATCCCATAATGCTTCCTGTTGTTTTCGCGCGCCAATCAGGACAGGACCCAGAAACGCCCTCTCCTCGTGACAGTAGTCATAGCAACATAGACGCTACAACTGTCAGCGCGCTATCCCTTCCAAAAATGGCGAAAAGAAAGGCAGAAAACAGGAGCTTTCTGAACAAGTGGGAGGCAGAATATCTGTTTACATATGTAAAAGACAAACCTGTTTGTCTTGTTTGTGGAGTCAACGTGCTGTAAGTAAGGAGTACAACATAGACGACACTATGAAACGAAACACCATTGACAAATACAAGGACCTGGACATGACTCAAAGGAGCCAGAAAGTAGAGGAGATGAAAAGTTTGGTTTCACAACAGAATATGTTCAAAAAAGCCACATCACAAAGTGCTGGCTTGGGCACATCAGATTAGATCAGTGTGCAATAATTAACGTTTTCTTTTTGTGCACTTTTTCTTGCTACAAGGCATGGGCTTGAATGTTGATTGATTTATTATCATTTCATTTGTAAAATTATTAGCCAGTGGAAAAAGTTTATTTGTGGTATTTAAATCAGAAGGCTGCAAATAGAAAAGAGGCATACGATTTTTATTACATTTATTTATTAATAAATGAATGCCATTGAGTGTGTTTTTCATTTGAAATTCGATTTTGCATGTCTCCACTATTAAATTATATATTGTATGGTAATAAAGCGATGCTTGTTCCATATTCAATGTTAAAGCAAAACTTGTTTGGGTCCATATTAAAAGTGTTAATTTGTTCAATGTTGGCCCCGACTTTGTTCAGGTTTTACATTTTGGCCCACTGGGTATTTGAGTTTGACACCCCTGCTCTAAAGCCACCAAATGGCCAGCCTCCTGCTGGCAACGTCAACCAAAGGAGAAAACAACAAGAAAGTGTTTGTCTTAGCCAAGCTAACACAGCTCACCCTTTGAACCCTTTGGCTCTGCAAACACACACACACAATACAGTTGAAGTCGGAGGTTTACGTACACTTAGGTTGGAGTCATTAAAACTCGTTTTCAATCACTCCACAAAATTTCTTGTTAAACAAACTATAGTTTTGGCAAGTCGGTTAGGACATCTACTTTGTGCATGAAACAAAGTAATTTTCCAACAATTGTTTACAGACAGATTATTTCACTTATAATTCACTGTATCACAATTCCAGTGGGTCAGAAGTTTACATTCACTAAGTTGACTGTGCCTTTAAACAGCTTGGAAAATTCCAGGAAATTATATCATGGCTTTAGAAAGCTTCTGATAGGCTAATTGACATCCTTTGAGTCAATTGGAGGTGTATCTGTGGATGTATTTCGGCCTACCTTCAACTCATTGCCCTTTGCTGGACATCATGGGGAAAATCAAAAGAAATCAGCCAAGACCTCAGAAAGCAAATTGTAGACCTGGTTCATCCAAACACTTGAAGGTACCACGTTCATCTGTACAAACAATAGTACGCAAGTATAAACACCATGGGACCACGCAGCCGTCATACCGCTCAGGAAGGAGACGCGTTCTGTCTCCTAGAGATTACATAGTTGGTGGAAAAGCGCAAATCAATCCCAGAACAACAGCAAAGGACCCTGTGAAGATGCTGGAGAAACAGGTACAACATTATCTATATCCACAGTAAAACGAGTCCTATATCGACATAACCTGAAACCGCTCAGCAAGGAAGAAGCCACTGCTCCAAAACCGCCAAAAAAAGCCAGACTACGGTTTGCACTGCACATGGGGACAAAGATCGTACTTTTTGGAGAAATATGCTCTGGTCTGATGAAACAAAAGTAGAACTGGTTGGCCATAATGACCATCGTTATGTTTGGAAGAAAAAGGGGGAGGCTTGCAAGCCGAAAAACACCATCCCAACCGTGAAGCACGGGAGTGGCAGCATCATGTTGTGGGGTGCTTTGCTGCAGGAGGACTGGTGCACTCACAAAATAGATGGCATCATGAGGGAGTGAAAATTATGTGGAGATATTGAAGCAACATCTCAAGACATCAGTCAGGAAGTCAAAGCTTGGTTGCAAATGTCTTCCAAATGGACAATGACCCCAGCATACTTCCAAAGTTGCGTGTGCGAGCAAGGAGGCCTACAAACCTGACTCAGTTACACCAGCTCTGTCAAGAGAATGGGCCAAAATTGACACAACTTATTGTGGGAAGCTTGTGGAAGGCTACCCGAAACGTTTGACCCAAGTTAAACAATTTCAAGGAATGCTGACCAAATACTAATTGAGTGTATGTAAACTTCTGACCCACTGGGAATGTGATGAAAGAAAGAAAAGCTGAATTAAATAATTCTCTCTACTATTATTCTGACATTTCACATTCTTAAAATAAAGTGGTGATCCTAACTGACCAAAGACAGGAAATTTTTACTCTGATTAAATGTCAGGAATTGTGAAAATGTGAGTTTAAATGTATTTGGCTAAGGTGTATGTAAACTTCCGACTTCAACTGTACCCTCCCTCACACACACATATATACACACACACACCCCTGTTCTGTGGATGACAGGATTAGTGTGGGTTACATGGTTGAGTGGGCAGATGACTGTGTGATATGATCTGCCCTGTGGAGAGTGTGTTAAAGACATGAGAAGCCTTGAGGAAAGGGTCACGCCTTTAGCTCCATTCTGGATACCGAACAACATACAGTGTCTCACACAGACAGTACCGTAGCTCTATTTTAACAAAACCAACACAATGGTAAATCTAAGTGCAGGCGGGAGCGCTATAGGTTCAGGGGTGTGTCAGAAATATTTGACTATTTTCACTACCACAATTATTGACGCACTTGCTGSCGTTGGCACGAAAGAGCTGCGTTTTGATGAATAAACAAGTTGTGGGTGTGCTCCATCAGAACATGCTCCATGGCCAAATATGTAGTTGCTTTAGGTTGTGTATTTACTGTCTGTTGTGTTGCCTTGGAGTCAACTCCAATTCCAATGTTAGTCCGTTTTAGTTTGTTAAATTGCTTACAGAAACAAAATAACAAAATGTAGACCTATCCCATCTTTGATAAATAGGTTAACTTGAACCTATCTGCAGTCTACATTGTTCTAAGTAATTGCATGTCTTCAATAGCATTCACACTGATATAGAGGCCTACTGTAAATTACATTATGGCTGAACAAGTACATGCCAAACATTATCAATGAGCAAGATTACATTTATTATTGATAAGTTCTAAAAAGAGAATGAATAATTAAATTCAAATTCTGAACAAAACAAAAACCAAAAACAACTTGTTTTAAATAGGCTATGACACTTACAAGCACCATCATTTCTTCCGGTGGGCATTTAATATTAAAACAACGCAGACTAGCCATGTATGTAAGACCCTCCATTAAGTCATGTGGGCCTGCCTACAACGCACAGGCAAAAAGGGAACGTCAGCTCACTGTTTTACTCCTCTCAAACTTTATATTTTAATAAAGCTTTGGTGATTAAGTAGTCTCAGGAGCCAAACCCGTTATCGACAGACTTGACTACTTCGCGATTACATTGGGCAGACAAAAAAATGCCTTAATTGAGAGGAGGGGAGGCTATGCTTGGTTTTTAATCAAATAAAATGAAATAGGAAAAACATTAGTTTTTTTTTATGTTTCTAAAGTAAACAGGCACCAAAAGCACATTAGACTATTCTTGTTCCATGTCATATGGGCAGTGTGCGTCACGGCTGGATAGGCTGCGTTGCTGCCGTCAAAATTCATGACATTACCAACTGTGTTTCCACTAAAACCAGTTTTTGGTTGGTCTTAAATATCACTATCAGCGCAGCCTGAAATTAGCACTTTGGATCATGTTTTTAAGGCCACACCTTAAAATATTTCCACCCGCCCATCTGAGTAGCAACCGAGATGATATAAAACAGGTTATTTTTTATTTAATTTCTTGAACCTTTATTTTACTAGGAAAGTCAGTTAAGARCAAATTCTTATTTACAATGATGGCCTACCAAAAGGTAAAAGGCCTCCTGCAGGGACGGGGGCTGGGATTAAAAATAAATGTAATAAAAATATAGGACAAATCACACATCACGACAAGAGAGACAACACTACATAAAGAGAGACCTAAGACAACAACATAGCATGGCAGAAGCACATGACAACACAGCATGGTAGCAACACACCATGACAACAACATGGTAGCAACACAACACGGCAGCAGAACAACATGGTAGCAGCACAAAACAGGGTACAAACATGATTGGGCACAGACAACAGCACAAAGGTCAAGAAGGTAGAGACAACAATACATCACGCAAAGCAGCCACAACTGTCAGTAAGAGTGTCCATGATTGAGTCTTTGAATGAAGAGATTGAGATAAAACTGTCCAGTTTGACTGTTTGTTGCAGCTCGTTCCAGTCACTAGCTGCAGCAAACTGAAAAGACAAGTGACCCAGGGATGTGTGTGCTTTGGGGACCTTTAACAGAATGTGACTGGCAGAACAGGTGTTGTATGTGGAGGATGAGGGCTGCAGTAGATATCTCAGATAGGGGGGAGTGAGGCCTAAGAGGGTTTTATAAATAAGCAACAACCAGTGGGTCTTGCAAAAGGTATACAGAGATGACCAGTTTACAGAAGAGTATAGAGTGCAGTGATGTGTCCTATAAGGAGCATTGGTGACAAATCTGATGGCCGAATGGTAAAGAACATCTAGGCTCTCGAGAGCACCCTCACCTGCTGATCTATAAATTACAACTCCATAATCTAGCATGGGTAGGATGGTCATCTGAATCAGGGTTAGTTTGGCAGCTGGGGTGAAAGAAGAGCGGATACAATAGAGGGAACCAAGTCTAGATGTAACCTTAGCCTGCAGCTTTGGTATGTGCTGAGATAAGGACAGTGTACCGTTTAGCCATACTCCCAAGTACTTGTATGAGGTGACTACCTCAAGCTCCAAACCCTCAGAGGTAGTAATCACACCCGTGGGAAGAGGGCATTCTTCTTACCAAACCACATTACCTTTGTTTTGGAGGTGAGCTATATTGTTGATGTAAATTGAGAAAAGCGTGGGGCCTAGGATCGAGCCTTGGGGTACACCCTTGGTGACATGCAGTGGCTGAGACAGCAGAGGTTCTGACTTTATACACTGCACTCTTTGAGAGAGGTAGTTAGCAAACCAGGCGAAAGACCCCTCAGAGACACCAATACTCCTTATCCGGCCCACAAGAATGGAATGGTCTACCGTATCAAAAGCTTTGGCCAAGTCATAAAAATAGCAGCACAACATTGCTTAGAATCAAGGGCAATGGGGACATCAGTGAAGACTTTAAAGGTTGCAGTGACACATCCATAACCTGAGCGGAAACCAGATTGCATACCAGAGAGAATACTATAGACATCAAGAAAGCCAGTCAGTTGATTATTGACAAGTTTTTCCAACACATTTGATAAACAGGGCAAAATAGAAATAGGCCTATAACAGTTAGGATTATAAGTGATAAAGTGATATAAGATGGCGCCGAAGAGGATGGCTGACATTTTACATGCTCCTAACCAACTGTGCTATTTTGTTCGTTTTTTTGCGTTGTTTGTAACTTATTTTTTAACTTAATTGGTACATAATGTTGCTGCTACCGTCTCTTATGACCGAAAATAACTTCTGGACATCAGAACAGCGATTACTCACCTCGAACTGGAAGAAGCGTTTTCCTTTAACGAGTCCAACGAGAAGGAAAGGGGCAGCAACCTTAAAAAAGGGGCAGCAACCTTTAATAAGGAGCAGCAACCTTAAAGAAGGGGCAGCAACCTTAAAGAAGGGGCAGCAACCTTAACCTCTTTAAGCTAGGGGGCACTATTTTTATGATGCTAGAATATGCATATAATTGACCGATTAGGATAGAAAACACTCTAAAGTTTCCAAAACTGTCAAAATATTGTCTGTGAGTATAACAGAACTGATTTTGCAGGCGAAAACCTGAGGAAATCCAACCCGGAAGTGCCTTTTATTTGGAAAAATCCCTGTTCCATTGCTTGCACATCCTCCATTTAAAGGGGTATCAACCAGATTCTTCCTCAGGATGTGATCAGGCTTTAGACATAGTTTCAAGCATTTATTTTGAAAAATGAGCGAGATTTATCAAAACGCGTCAGGTGTCCTTTGATTAGTTCATGCGTACGAGAGTTGTAGCTCGACATTTTCTTTCTCTGTAGTATTGAATAGTTTACCGTCCGGTTGAAATATTATCGATTATGTATGTTAAAAACAACCTGAGGATTGATTATAAAAAACTTTGACATGTTTCTACGAACATTACGGATACTTTTTGGAATTTTCGTCTGCCTTTCAGGACCGGCACGAGCCTGTGGTTTTCTGAACATAACGCGCAAACCAAATGGAGGTTTTTGGTTATAAAAATCATCTTTATCGAACAAAAATAACATTTATTGTGTAACTGGGAGTCTCATGAGTGCAAACATCCGAAGATCATCAAAGGTTAAGCAAATTAATTTTATTGCTTTTCTGACTTTCGTGACCAAGCTAATTTGCGGCTAGCTGTTCTTACTGTTTTTCTAGTGATTGATAAACTCACAAATGCTTGGATTGCTTGAGCTGTAAAGCATATTTTCAAAATCTGACACAATAGGTGGATACAACAAGCTAAGCTGTGTTTTGGATATTTTCACTTGTGATTTCATGAAAATAAATATTTTTAGTATTTTTATTTTATTTGGCGCTCTGCAATTCAGCGGTTGTTTACGAAAATGATCCTGTAAAAGGGATCCGTGCGCCAAGAGGTTAAAGAAGGGGCAGCAACCTTAAAGAAGGGCAGCAACCTTAAAGAAGGGGCAGCAACCTTAAAGAAGGGGCAGCAACCTTAAAGAAGAAAGGATGGGGGGTCAAGTTTAAGGAGCTCCTTTAGCACCTCGGACTCAGTGACTGCCTGCAGAGAAACTTTGCAGAGTGGCAGGGAAAAAGAGGGAGGGGCCATCAGGGTTAGTTGTATTAGAAGGGGTGGGAGATGAGGAACTGTTGGACGGGCAAGGAGGCATGACTGAGTCAAATAGGAATCCTGTCTAATGAAGTGGTGATTAAAGAGCTCAGCCATGTGCTTCATGTCAGTAACAACCACATCATCAACTTTAAGAGACATGTGCAGCTGTGAGGAGGAGGGTTTATTCTCCAGGTCTTTAACCATTTTCCAGAACTTCTTGGGGTTAGACACACAGAGAGAAAACTGCTCCTTCGTGTAACTAACTTTGGCCTCCAGAAAGCCTGAGTGCCTTTCGCCAAATGCAATTCTTGAGGTGGAGTAACTCCGCAAGATCATGGTCGAACCAGGGGCTGAACCTGTTTTAAATTCTCATTTTCTTTATGGGGGCGTATCACTGAAAATATCAAAAAAGAAGGTCCAAGATTCTTCGACAGAGAGAATCAAGCTGATTCTATACCAATTTACAGAGAAGGAAGGCAGGCTTGCTCATTCAAGTTCTTTAGCAAGCGTCTATGACAAATCAGAACAGGATGTTTCACTGAGCAGCCATTACGAACACAGGCTGTCAAACACTGATCACTAAGGTCATTACAGAAAACCCCAGATTGGTACCTATCAGGATTATTTGTGAGGATAACATTGAGGAGAGTAGCCTTTTCTGTGTGTTTGGAGTCATACCTTGATTGGTAAAAATCTGGACTGGTAATATTCTGAAAAATATTTAGGAAGTCCCATTGCTTTAGGAATTGGTCAGGTGGTACAGGCCGGTGCTGATGGAGGACGATAACACCCCGCAACAGTCAACGAAGAGCTATTTGAACCAGCAAATCAAATTGTTTGGGGACAGACTTGGTAGAGACAACCGAGCACTGAAGGTGATCCTTGGTAAAGATGGCCACTCCCTCACCTTTGGTTATAGCCAGAAAGGTTAACATCAGTATTTAAAACACTCTTTCTTAACCAAGTCTCAGTGATGACCAACACATCTGGATTGGAGCTGTGAACCCACACTTTCAATTGATCCATTTTAGGTAATAAGCTTCTAGTGTTAATGTGCAGAAAACCCAGGCTTTTACAAGAGCAGAAATCAGTGAAGCAGATATCAGAACACAAGTCGGAATTGGGGCTAGCAACAGTAGATGGGCCAGGGTGTACATTCACTGTATGTCTGCTTGGTGAGGTTAACATGAATACAAAGCCGGCGAGAGGTGGTTAGAATAGGATGGGGGGACAAAAGTCTGTGTAACCAATWGGAGAGTCAGAGTCCCGAGTGTGGGAACAAACATAGTATGTCCCACAGTAGGGTAAACAACAAAGTTCATAGTTAACAAAGCATGCAGGAGTCATGAGGCAAATAAAAAAATAGCAAAATGCACAAGAAATACAAAATAACGACTTGGGGCTAGCCATTGTAAGTTCAGAGTCACTCGCCTCAACAGTGCCTGTGGGCTGGAGGTGAGCGAAAGCTTGGGAGAGAGAGGTGGGAGTGTGGTGGGTGTACCTGTACCAGACAGGGGGAGACAAGCCAGGGCAGATGGTGATCAGATCGCCAGGTGGAATCCAAGCAGCAGTGCTTTATTTCTGGAGGCAGATTTCTTGTATAAAATGCCTCTGGATTTGGGAGGGGTAGCCTGTGAGACTCCTGCCATGTGTTGGGCTCAAAGGCTTTGACACCTTTCACTTCGCGCCTCAGTGCTAATTGAAGTTGTTTCTGGTCTGTCCAAAATTAGGTTGTAGGTTTGGAGTTTGATCTGAAGTGAAGGTTATGCTGTGGAGGGTAGCATCCTGTATATATCCCTCCTGAAAAATCCAAGTTTATCTAACTCCAAAACGATCTTATTGTTCAAAACATGTTGAAAAATGTGAGCTCACATGCAGCTGTGTGCTTTAATTTAGCATTCAGTCCTTATGAAGTAAATATATTAGTGTCATGTATTTTCTTGCCTTTTGAAAATTAAAGATAGCTTCAGACTAGACATTACTCACTCAGTTTCAGGTTGGATGGTGTTTTCAGGTTTCTGTTTGTTTGCCAGAGCATTTGCTGTATAGCTTGGGAATAATAGTACAAAATCAGGTTGTAGGTTTGGAGTTTTGATTTGGAGTGAAGGTTATGTTGTAGAGGGTAGCATCCTGTATGTGTCCCTGCCAAAAAATACACGTTTATATAACTCTAAATCTATATATTTTTTAAAAACATGCTGAAAAATCTGGTCATGACCTCTCTCTCTCTCTCTCTCTCTCTCTCTCTCTCTCTGTCCTCTGTCTCTACTAAAGGACACCAATAATAAGAAGAGACTTCCTTGGGCCAAGAAACACGAGCAATGGACATCAGACCGGTGGAAATCTTTCCTACCACAGCATTCTGCAGCGATACGCCATCCCATCTGGTTTGCGCTTAGTGGGAGTATCATTTGTTTTTCAACAGGACAATGAATCAAAACAAACCATTTTTTTTTTACCTGGGCTGGAAAATGCCAGTGCGCCAGTTTTTACATGATGAAAATGCAAATAATGTGCGTTTGACACTAGCACCGCCTTACGCCAGCTGAAAATAGAACCCTATGTCTGGGAGGCTGTTTGAATAGATAAACCAGGCCCCCTGTGTCCGTTCTGGAGTGTGAAGTCATGAGCTCTGAGGGTTGGCTACTGCGTAGAAACCTAGCGGTGCCAAAAGCCCTGGTCTGCCCTAGAAAACCTATGTAAATTACGATAGCCAGAACAGCCAAATGTATTTTTTTTTTTCTGGACGTTATGTGCTCCAAAATGTGTTTATTACGATCAAGTTTGATCCCCAGGGTCGAACTAAAGTTCGCTACAAATCTGGATATTTAATGAAATAGTGTTCCGTTCTAACTACTACATCGTCACACAGGACCATGTGCTGACACAGACTAATCATGGCCCGACAGGCTATGAGGAGACGCTCTTTGCACGTGCACCTAAAGGGTTGTGGTGTGCCAGATGAGAGCACGCCTGTCAAGTGGAGATAAAGGGGCTGACCAATGTCTATGGGGTTTCTAGTATTGATGCCGACGTCATGTAGCAGCGTTGGGTTGACGCTTTCAGGCAGGATGAAAACAATGACATCCTTTGCTAGTTCCTTTGCTAGTTACGGCCAATTTCACCATGATCCTTAGCGTTTTTTTTGTGCCATTCAGCCCCATTCAGCAATACGGCGTGCTTCAAAATCAAATACTYCCAGCTTCATGCGTCATCGGGAATTTCCAAAGGAATATGTGGATGACATCAGTGCTATAACTATCTACAGGTTTCATAACCTATGAGATAAACACACACTTTCAGTCAGAGGCTAACAATACATGGGTTGGTTATTATAATAGCTAACTACTGAATGGCCACTGACTCTAGATCAAAACTACCAGCTCCGGTCAGAGAACTGTAAAAGATTACAGTTGTAAAACCAGCGTCAGTTGTAATAACTGTCAAATGAATCTCCTCTTTTGACTGAATCGAAATGGAATTGACCACAACCCTGGACACAACCTCTCCAGGAGTGTATCTTTCAGTCCACACATCCACAGACACAGATATGGAGAGAAGAGGTTGAGAGGAGTGTGTGTGTGTGTGTGTGTGTGTGTGTGTGTGTGTGTGTGTGTGTGTGTCTTGTGGGGGTTTGTGTGTGTGTGTGTGTGTTGTGGTGTGTGTGTGTGTGTGTGTGGAGTGTGTGTGTGTGTGTGTGTGTGTGTGTGTGGGTGTGTGTGTGGTTGTGTGTGTGTGTGTGTGTTGGTGTGTGTGTGTTGTGTGTGTGTGTGTGTGTTGCATGCGTGCGTGTGTGTAAAACACACACACTCTCTTGCCTGCTGGGCTTACCCATGCCTGTTTGTGGTGTGAAATAGGGGAGAAGAGGGTTCTAAGCCCAGCCGTGCTGCTCTCTCTCTGATAAGGGCCTTCTTTATACACACCGTGTGCTGCTTTTCACACAGGGACAATCAGTTGGAGGAAATGTTCAATTAAGAAAATTCTGTAAAGATTTGTCCGCATTTGTAATGTTGCGCCTACGCAGACGTGACAAATACACTCAGATGTCTTTGGAGATTCAACCAGACATCTCACCAACCTGATAACTTCAACTCTCCTACGAGACGGTGACGAATACAATCAGATTCTTTGAGATTCAAACCAGACATCTCACCAACCTGATAACTTCAACTCTCCTACGAGACGTGACAATACAATCAGATGTCTTTGGAATTCAACCAGACATCTCACCAAACTGAAAACTTCAACCTCTCTACGAGACGTGACAATACAATCAGATGTCTTTGGAGATTCAACCAGACATCTCACAACCTGATAACTTCCACTCTCCTACGAGATCGTGACAATACAATCAGATGTCTTTGGAGATTCAACCAGACATCTCCCAACCTGATAACTTCAACTCTCCTACGAACGTGACAAACAATCAGATGTCTTTGGAGATTCAACCAACATCTCACCAACCTGATAACTTCAAACTCTCCTACGAACGTGACAATACAATCAGATGTCTTTGGAGATTCAACCAGACATCTCACCAACCTGATAACTCAACGCTCCTACGAGACGTGACAATACAATCAGATGTCTTTGGAGATTCAACCAGACATCTCACCAACCTGATAACTTCAACTCTCCTATGAGACGTGACGATACGGCCAGATGTCTTTGGAGATTYAACCATCTCTCAGGGCGGATATCAAATAAATACACAAAAGGAAGACAACAGTGTTTAATTCTAATTCAGACATGGTAACTAGGTGAGCCTTCTGTGAGCTAATCAGTGACACGGATCAATGAAGTGACACCCAGAGACAACCAAGAGACACTGTGGATCCTGAGTCTGCAGGACTAGAGTTGCCAACCCCTGGTTTGGCAAAGCCTTCATATACCAAGACTACCCAAACTCATTAAAGATACAGTAGCACACACACAAACACACACACACACACACACACACAGTAATGCCATCGTGCAGGGTCAGCAGTGCAAAACTAATGATGCTTAAGTAAACTTCAGATTAATTATAGATAGGACAATATGTCTCTGTGCTGCAGCCTACCTCTACCTGCAGCCATGTTAATGAGGTGCTAACCTGCTCCAGCAGAGAAAGGGAGAGACTGACCTGACACTGCACTGGCCTGAAGGGAAGAAGGATCACTGACTAACTGATTATTCCACTAAGTACTCATTTAGCTAGTGGCTAGTATGATACTGTCCTACAGACAGTAGAGTGAAGAGAGAAAAATCACAATCTCAATGTCTAATGTCGGCTAGAATTAAATCAAACCAAATGAAGAACGCTAGATATGCTACCTATTTCAATGAATCCCAAAGAAACCTAAAGTTATAATCAAGTAATGATGTATTAGGATAGGCTATATGCTACCATTGGCTGTAAAATGAAGCAGAAAATATGCTGCCAAATTATTATCCAAAACTTTAGGAATGGAACAAATTCATTTATCCACTACGCATCCATCCCGTTTGAGGACCACTGTGAACAGTTCAACCGCTGCGAAATCCCCTCTGCTTTCCTTTCAGAACCACAATGAAACCCGCCCTATGGACAAGGGTCATGCGCTTCTCACGAAGGCGGATGGACGGACATGGAGTATCTTGAGTGGGCTGTGGGCTAACGAATCAATTACTCAAACCATTAACAATGTGCTCAATAGAGAAATGCCACATCTCCTAAATACGATTCTGGATATGCTATTCCGGAACACCATGACAGCGATATGAAGTTCACCCATTAAAACCCAATAGGACACAGTCAAGCTCCTTATGAAAGAGAACTTAATGGACTGAGAGTACTGACACAAACCTCACAAGCGGACATACAGTGACCAACTACTGATACACCAGGTTAAACTTCCTAGAAATGTTAACATGAGAAATCAGAACATTGCTCTGAGGGGAACTGTGAAAGACAATGTACTACGTTATTTCTCCTATATGGATTTTGACCTTTACGCAAAATTGACAAAGAACTGAGGATATCTCACAAGTCCCCCAGTTTATTGACATCGTAATGCATCCACCCTAATAAGCTGAGCAAACATGCTGTTATTGATGTTGAAAATATACCCCCCACAACCGATCTGTGAAAAAAAGAAGCCCCTATTGATTTAACCTAACGCTTAATACAAATATACACAGCCAATTACACATATCCTTATCTCTGTTTTAGAAAAGGTAGACCAATGATTTAAATGAGTAGTTTCATGAATGAAACAGCGCTCTTACCGTCCACAGCCATAGTCGGTTTCAGTGTGTATCTCTCCGTGGTTGCCTCAGTAATTGTCTCCCATTGCTTCTGTATCTGTCTGGCTAGCAGAGAGTATGCGCGTGAGACCGCACGATTTGGCAGTAGGCTACTGCGCGTGTTTGTGTGTGTGTAGCTGTGTGTGAGGACCGGTGAAGACTACACGGACAGATAGTCAGAGCACACCGTCTCATCCGACCGTTTGTTTTCGGTAGTCCGCTGCCAACCGACTCCGTTGTTCTTAACTCCTCACCTTTTTTGTACATGACTGCGCCGAGAAACAAAAGGTCACCATTGAACACGCGCGAGTGCGCTGACATTGCGCACGCGCCCACTCTAGGCAATGAGATGGTTTATGCTACAAGATGAAGCCTTAGATATAATAATACATTATGTAAAAATGAAACGTCCATTCAAATAGAAGAGAAAAGATGTATCCATTGGGGTAAAGCCTAGAGTAGGCTAGACCATAATATTACACAACAGTATTTTATTCAACCCCCATATTCCTTTCCTGTGTAATCTTCCTCAATGGCTGCAATTACCAAAATAGCAATAGATAAAACAGTTAAATAGCCTATGCTATTGGGAGTTCATTTWAAAAAAATCTAGATTTAACGAGACAAGTCAGTTAAAGAACAAATTCTTATTTTACAATGATGGCCTACCCCTCCCGTACCTTAACCCGGACGACGCTGGGCCAATTGTGCGCCACCCTATGGGACATTTGGTTAGATTCAAGAATAATCAAATGAATTGGACAAAGATAATTCATTCCAGGCATTGTGTTGTTACAGTAAATAGATTTGTCTGATCACAGAGGATGTCTGGACCTAGTTGTTCATCAACTGGATCCGTGTCTCCTGAACGAAAGAATCGGGATGAGAGGAGAGAAAAACATGAGTTGAGAACGCCGGATGTCAAAGTCAGACCTGAAGCCCTCAGCTTGACTTCTGCAGCTGCATTGACATTGGGGGACCTGCATTTCAACTACTTATCTAAATATAATAATAATACCAACAACAATAATATAATAATAACAATATATGCCATTTAATATTGGCATATATTAATATATATTAATATATGCCAAACACCATGTGCACCAGAAAACCACTATCTCTGTCTCTGCATGACTAGAACGCTACTGGCCTGTCACGCCCTGACCTTAGAGAGTTTTTTATGTCTCTATTTTGGTTTTGGTCAGGGTGTGATTTGGGTGGGCATTCTATGTTCATTTTTCTATGTGTTGTATTTCTTTGTTTTGGCCGGGTATGGTTCTCAATCAGGGACAGTTGTCTATCGTTGTCTCTGTTTGGGAACCATACTTAGGTAGCATTTTCCAACCTGTGTTTTGTGGGTAGTTCTTTTCTGTTTAGTGTTCTGCACCTGACAGGACTGTTTCGGTTTCATTTATTCACTTTGTTATTTTGTTCTAGTGTTCAGTTTAATAAAATCATGAACACTTACCACGCTGCGCTTTGGTCCGATTTTTCCTCATCAGACGACCACGACCGTTACATGGCCATCATCTCTGTTGGATGAAAAACAACAGGATACACTGCACTACAACGGCCAAAGAAAGAAGAGAAAGATAGAAGAGAAAGAAAGTGGAAAAAGTGTCTGTTTAAATGTAATCTGTCAACTCAGTGTGCTAATTGAGGGTGTGGGTTTTCAGATGTAAGATGCCAGCTATGGAGCGTTAGTGGTTTTTGTTGTACAGCACAGAGATCTAAGTTTTAAAGACTTCAAGGAATGTGAGTGCCTGTAGAAGATAATCTCCTGGGTGAAGACATACAACACAGGACAAAGTACTGGTTCTCCCATCAAGGCTTCATCACAATATATATGCATAGAGTCGGTTCACGCACCGGTGCGTCAATCTAAGTAACATAATAAATAAATCCCAATTGAAATCAGTACTTTTAAGCTAGAGATATCTTCCTCTTTTTTTGCATTGGATGTGTCTCCATCCRCCACATCCTCTGATGTCATACATCCGCATCTGCGGTGAAAGGTGGAAGAGCTAGATAGGTGTTTGTCAGACCATGAGACACCCCAGAAAATGGGTCTTCTCACGAAAACGTCTGTAGAGTCCGAATGGTTTGACCTACAAACTATTGACCACTCTATGGAAATGTGAGACTGTCACAAACACAATGGTRTTCTCTGTTTTGCTCTAAGACCCCCACAAGTGTCACAGGACTAGTCTGGAGGTTATCGGTACCGGTTTTAAAAAATGTATGGAAGTATGAAGGTACTGTTGTGCCTACCCAAAACAGGGGTAAGTATGTGTTACTCATTCCAGGGTTTTTCTTTATTTTTTACTATTTTGTACATTGCAGAATAATAGTGAAGACATAATAAAATATATTAAAAAACACATGAAATCATGCAGTAACAAAAAAGGTGTTAAACAAATGAAAATATACTTTAGATTTGAGATTCTTCAAAGTATCCACCCGTTGCCTTGATGACAGCTTTGCACACTCTTGGAATTCTCTCAACCAGCTTCATGAGGTAGTCAGCTAGAATGCATTTCAATTAACAGGTGTACCTTGTTAAAAGTTAATTTGTGGAATTTACAGACACAGAGGAGACTGCGTGAATCAGGCCTTTATGGTTGACTTTCTGCAAAGAAACCATTACTAAAGAACACCAATAATAAGAAGACACTTGCTTGGTTCAAGAAACACAAGCAATGGACATTAGACTGGTGGAAATCTGTCCTATGGTCTGATGAGTCAATTAATGATGAGTATTACAATTAACAATCGTGTGTGTAGTCAGTAATCAGTAGTGTAAGTGAGTGGTTGTGTGCATAGATTGTGATAATGAGGGGTGTTGAGAGGTGCCAAAACAAACAAGCCACAAAATGCCACAACCAAAAACAACAGTGTGTCGGCGTGGAGAGAGTCTCCTCAATAWATGGGGGAAAGGTGTATTTATCCTCGGGACACACCCAAGCCCAGGTGTGTCCCATTTGGCTGACAACCCTCTCGGCTCCACTAACATCCTATTAAGAAAAACAAAAGCAAAGAGAAAGAATTTGGCAGACAGAGTGGGAGGGTCGTTTTTGTCATCACTCATGCACTGGACTCGTGTGAACAAGAACACACATGAACGAACATGCATTACTGTAACGTGCACACACACACACACACACACACACACACACACACACACACACACACACACACACATGAAACACTTACCACGCTGCGCCTTGGCCGATTTTTCCTCATCAGACGACCACGACCGTTACATGGCCATCATCTCTGTTGGATGAAAAACAACAGGATACACTGCACTACAACGGCAAAGAAAGAAGAGAAAGATAGAAGAGAAAGAAAGTGGAAAAAGTGTCTGTTTAAATGTAATCTGTCAACTCAGTGTGCTAATTGAGGGGTGTGGTTTCAGATGTAAGATGCCAGCTATGGAGCGTTAGTGGTTTTTGTTGTACAGCACAGAGATCTAAGTTTTAAAGACTTCAAGGAATGTGAGTGCCTGTAGAAGATAATCTCCGGGTGAAGACATACAACACAGGACAAGTACTGGTTCTCCATCAAGGCTTCATCACAATATATATGCATAGAGTCGGCTACGCACCGGTGCGTCAATCTAAGTAACATATAAATAAATCCCAATTGAAATCAGTACTTTTAAGCTAGAGATATCTTCCTCTTTTTTGCATTGGATGTGTCTCCATCCACCACATCCTCTGATGTCATACATCCGCATCTGCGGTGAAAGGTGGAAGAGCTAGATAGGTGTTTGTAGACCATGAGACACCCCAGAAATGGGTCTTCTCACGAAAACGTCTGTAGAGTCCGAATGGTTTGACCTACAAACTATGACCACTCTATGGAAATGTGAGACTGTCACAAACACAATGGTATTCTCTGTTTTGCTCTTAGACCCCCACAAGTGTCACAGGACTAGTCTGGAGGTTATCGGTACCGGTTTTAAAAATGTATGGAAGTATGAAGGTACTGTTGTGCCTACCCAAAACAGGGGTAAGTATGTGTACTCATTCCAGGGTTTTTCTTTATTTTACTTAATTTTTGTACATTGCAGAATAATAGTGAAGACATAATAAATATTATAAAAAACACATGAAATCATGCAGTAACAAAAAAGGTGTTAAACAAATGAAAATATACTTTAATTTTAGATTCTTCAAAGTATCCACCCGTTGCCTTGATGACAGCTTTGCACACTCTTGGAATTCTCTCAACCAGCTTCATGAGGTAGTCAGCAGAATGCATTTCAATTAACAGGTGTACCTGTTAAAAGTTAATTTGTGAATTACAGACACAGAGGAGACTGCGTGAATCAGGCCTTTATGGTGACTTTCTGCAAAGAAACCATTACTAAAGAACACCAATAATAAGAAGACACTTGCTGGTTCAAGAAACACAAGCAATGGACATTAGACTGGTGGAAATCTGTCCTATGGTCTGATGAGTCAATTAATGATGAGTCAATTACAATTAACAATCGTGTGTGTATCAGTAATCAGTAGTGTAAGTGAGTGGTTGTGTGCATAGATTGTGATAATGAGGTGTTGAGAGGTGCCAAAACAAACAAGCCACAAAAAATGCCACAACCAAAAACAACAGTGTGTCGGCGTGGAGAGAGTCTCCTCAATATATGGGAAAGGTGTATTATCCTCGGACACACCCAAGCCCAGGTGTGTCCCATTTGGCTGACAACCCTCTCGGCTCCACTAACATCCTATTAAGAAAAACAAAAGCAAAGAGAAAGAATTTGGCAGACAGAGTGGGAGTCGTTTTGTCATCACTCATGCACTGGACTCGTGTGAACAAGAACACACATGAACGAACATGCATTACTGTAACGTGCACCACACACACACACACACACACACACACACACACACACACACACACACACACACACGCACACACGCACACACACACGCACGCACGCACACACGCACACACGCGCACACGCGCACACACGCACACACGCACACACGCACACACGCACAACGCACGCACGCACACACGCACAACACACGCACGCACGCACGCACACACGCACACACGCACAACGCACACACGCACACACGCACACACGCACGCACACACGCACAACGCAAGCACCACACACACACACACACACACACACACACACACACACACACACACACACACACACACACACACCACACACACACACACACACACACACACACACACAGACACACGCCGCACGCACCACGCACGCACACACACACACACACACACACACACACACACACACACACACACACACACACACACACCACACAGACACACACAGAGACCTGTTTCAAGAGGTGACAGCTAGTTTGGACATCCTGTCCTGTAAAGAGTTCAACCAATCTATCTTTAACTGTCCAGTAAATAATGAATCAGATGGAACATAATGTGCTGAGTCATCAGTGTCTGGTCCAAACTGTTATCCCAGTGTGTCTCTCCACAAGATGGTGAACTGCATCCTGTAACTAGTTTAGTTTCCAGACCGGTAGCTTGGCAGGCAGGGCTATCCTGTGAGCTAACTAACAGACGACAGATTAAACTTTCATCATGTCATGTTCTGTCATATGGCCGGCCATCGTCACGCCAACACATCTCTGCTCCGTTACCCTGACAACGTAAACCCTACCAAGGGAGAGAGTGGGATCACCCGCGCGAGGCCAGGCATAGTGAGGTCATTGATTAGACAGTTGTGTCTCTCTGCCAACGATGGTGCAAGTAGCCTGGTCCCTGTTCTTTTTGTGCATTAGCCAATTCCTCTGTTGTGCTTTTTTCCATACATATCTGGCGACCAGGCTAAATGGAACGGTGAATTAGAGGAGAGGAGAGAGGAGGAGTGTTGAGGAGAAGAGAGAGGAGAGAGAGGAGATACTTGTCTTGCCTGATCTCAGATTCAGGAAAGACTGTGTTTTCCTTAATTCCACACACAGAGCCCAAACCCTCTCCTTAAAGAGTTGTTTTCTCAGTCTCTATGTATTCAGGAAGTGCAGCGGAAGATGACAGAACACATTTGAGAGATATATTCCTATACCCCACACGCTCCTACTGTGGTGTGTGTGTGTGTGGTGTGGTGTGTGTGTGTGTGTGGTGTGTGTGTGTGTGTGTGTGTGTGTGTGTGTGTGTGTGTGTGTGTGTGTGTGTGTGTGTGTGTGTGTGTGTGTGTGTGTGGTGTGTACGTGTGTGTGTACGTGTGTGTGTACGTGCGTGTGTGTGTCATTCACATTCCACTCACACCCCGGTCCCAAGCCTTACTCTTATGCAAATTCTTAGGCTTAACAGGCGGCGAATTCGCTCTTTGCTCACACACACACACACACACACACACACCACACACACACACACACACACACACACACACACACACACACACACACACACACACACACACACACACACACACACACACACACACACACACACACCAC
>NC_036857.1:5722953-5738932 GCF_002910315.2 Salvelinus sp. IW2-2015 | reverse complement strand
CACACACACACACACACACACACACACACACACACACACACACACACACACACACACTATCTCTATGTATCTGTCATGATTCATTTCAGTGGACAAAGCCGAGTTGTGCTCCCCCTATAGCGAAAGCTCCTCTCCTGCACGGTAAAGGCCTGTCTAGCCATGGAGAGAGAAGCAGGCATTCTGACAACACTACCTGTGATTCCGCCGATAACATGAAGAGTGATGCAATATTTCAGACATAGTGTAGCAGGAATACCACATATCTCTCTCTGTAAGGTCTCAGTGATAATAAACAGTAACTCGTGCAGCAGAACAGAACAATTCAAACACTACATAAAGACTACAATAGATACGCACATACAGTGCATTCGCAAAGTATTCAAACCCCTCGACTTTTTCCACATTTTGTTACATTACAACCTTATTCTAAAATAGTTTTTTCCCTCATCAATCTACGCACAATACCCCCTAATGACAAAGTAAACACCGGATTTGAGAAATTTTAACATCTCCACAGCATGATGCTGCCACCACCATGCTTCACCGTAGGGATGGTGCCAGGTTTCATCCAGTCGTGACACTTGGCATTCAGGCCAGAGAGTTCAATCTTGGTTTCATCAAACCAGAGAATCTTGTTTCTCATGGTCTGAGAGTCTTTAGGTATCTTTTGGCAAACTCCAAGTGGGCTGTCATGTGCCTTTTACTGAGGAGTGGCTTCCGTCTGGCCCCTCTACCATAAAGTCCTGATTGGTGGAGTGTTGCAGAGATGGTTGTCCTTCTGGAAGTTTCTCCCATCTCCATAGAGGAATTCTGGAGCTCTGTCAGAGTGACCATTGGGTTCTTGGTCACCTCCCTGACCAAGGCCCTTGTCCCCCGATTTCTCAGTTTGGCCCGGGCGGCCAGCACTAGGAAGAGTCTTGGTGGTTCCAAACTTATTCCATTTAAGAATGATGAAGGCCACTGTGTTCTTGGGGACCTTCAATGCTGCAGAAATGTTTTGGTACCCTTCCCTAGATCTGTGCCTTGACACAATTCTTTCTCGCAGCTCTACGGACAATTCCTTTGACCCCACGGCTTGGATGTTGCTCTGACATGCACTGTCAACTGTGTGCCTTTGMAAATCATGTCCAATCAATTGAATTTACCACAGGTGGACTTCAATCAAGTTGTAGAAACATCTCAAGGATGATCAATGGAAACAGGATGCACCTGAACTCAATTTTGAGTCTCATAGCAAACGGTCTCAATGCTTATGTAAATAAAGTATTTATGTTTCTTATTTTAAATATATGTGCAAAAATGTAGAAAAATCTGTTTTCGCTTTGTTGTTATGGGGTATTGTGTGTAGATTGATGAGTATTTATTTTTATTTAATACATTTATGGAATAAGGCTGTAACATAACAAAAATGGAAAAAGTCCAGGGGCCTTGATACTTTGCAAATGCACTGTCTACTCTAAAATACAATTTCATTGGATAATTCTGTTTCGTTGTTTTCGTTCAAATACTTTAATCTGTCTGTTTTCATGTTAATCTTATGGACAGCAGAGCTAGCCATCCCATTCTCACATTCTGGTCTCTGTGATTTATTTCTGTTAACTTCATATGGCTGCAATCCCGGTAACAGGATCGATATGACAACAGCCAGTGAAAGTGCAGGGCGCCAAATTCAAACAACAGAAATCTCATTAAAAAAAATCCTCAAACATACATGTGTYTTATACCATTTTAAAGGTAATCTTGTTGTTAATCCCACCAACGTGTCCGATTTCAAATAGACTTTTCAGCAAAAGCACCACAAACGATTATGTTAGGTCACCACCAACTCAAAGAAAAATTCTGCCATTTTTCCAGTCAAAGAGAGGAGCCACAAATAGCACAAATAGAGATAAAATKAATCACTAACCTTTGATGATCTTCATCAGATGACACTCATAGGACTTCATATTACACAATACATATATGTCTTGTTCGATTAAGTTCATATTTATATCCAGAAACCTCCGTTTACATTGGCACCATGTTCAGAAATGCCTCCAAAATATCCGGAGAAATTGCAGAGAGCCACGTCAAATAACATTAATACTCATCATAAACTTTGATGAAAGATACATGTTTTACATAGAATTTAAGATACACTTGTTCTTAATGCAACCGCTGTGTCAGATTTCAAAAAGCTTTATGGCAAAACACAATATTCAATCATCTGAAAACAGCGTTCAGCCACAAAAGCAAGCCATACAGTTACCCGCCCAAATTGTGCAGTCAACAAAACTCATAAAAAGCATTATAAATCTTCACTTACCTTTGCTGATCTTAGTCAGAATGCACTCCCAGGACTCCCACTTCCACAAGAAATGTTCGTTTTTTTCGGTAATGTCCATCATCTATGTCCATAATAGCTTTTTTTGTCGCGTGTTTGGTATACAAATCCAACGTCAGGAAAGCACGTTCACTAAAACCTGACRAAATGTCCAAAAGTTCYGTAACAGTCMGTAGAAACATGTCAAACGATGTATTGAATCAATCTTYAGAATGTTGTTAACATAMATCTTGAATAACGTTCCAACCGGAGAATTACATTGATTTCAGTTGAGCGATGGAACGGAGCTGCCTMTCACKTGAACGCGCGTGGTCAAAGCGTGGTCACCTCATGGCAGTGGTTACTCATTCCTGTCTCCTTCGGCCCCCCTTCACATTAGTCATCAGACATAGTTCTATTGACTGTTGACATCTCGTGGAAGCCGTAGGAAGTGAAAACTAATCCATATCTCGCTGTAATTTCAATGGGAGCTTGGTTGAAAATCTACCAGCCTCAGAAAAAATCCAAACAGGAAGTGGAACTTCTCAGGTTTTTGCCTGCCATATGAGTTCTGTTATACTCACAGACATAATTCAAACAGTTTTAGAAACTTCAGAGTGTTTCCTATCCAATACTAATAATAATATGCATATATTAGCAACTATGACTGAGGAGCAGGCCGTTTACTTTGGGCACCTCTGTGCACCTTTCATCCAAGCTACTCAATACTGTCCCCTGCAGCCATAAGAAGTTTTAAGTCCTCCAAGTCTCCATTCTCCCCGTGACATCTAACAAAGTATACGCGTAATCCAATTCTACTCTAGTATAATTGAAACTGGGATGGGGGTACTAATCAGAGAGATAGGGAGAGAGAAAATGAGAGTGCATGAGAGAAAGAGAGAGAGGGGGAGGGAGAGGAGGTGAGGAGGGAGGGAGGGAGGCGAGGAGGGGAGGGGGGGCGGGAGGGAGGGAGATGGCAGACATCACTGCAAACGTGTCTTATTCATCTTCCTCTTTAAAGTAGAAAATTATCTATTTCATTTGTGTCCCGTTCCTCCCCAGGGATGAAGTCGCCTCTTCTCAGTTACAGAAGTGAATGACAGTTCTATACTTTCTATCTCTCTTTCACTCCTTCAGAATCTCTCCATCTTGCCAACTCTCACATCCTCTCATTCTCCCTCTCATTCTCCCTCCCTCTCATTCCCTCCTCTCGCCTCTTTTTCCTCCTCTCTCTCTTCTCCTTCTCTTCTCCCCGTCTGTCCAGTTAGGGCCATGTTGTGCCGTCCTGTCACATTCATCAGATAGCAGGAAGTATTCTTCCTCTTCACCTCCACTTCTCCCCACTGAGGAATAATAAGAATACAGACTCCATCTCAGCCAGATCCATCCCGCTCAGAATCAATTCTGGCCAGCCACTTCGGGTCCTGGCCGCAGATCTGCTCAGTACAATGAGTACACCACTTCCAGTCAATACACTCTTATCTGCTTGGTTCTCTCCCTGAATAAAAAGCAGAGGAGGAAAAATAAACTAATCTTGGAAGTAAATTAGCTTTGAAACTTAGAATCCATAATATAACCTTTATATAAACCTTATGTAAGTGTACATAAGTCCAATGGCTTGAATGACTGAGGAGAGGCGTGTAAATTATTACACATCTTACATTCCACCTCAAGTTATACAGTTAAAAGTATGGTTCATTCATGATGTAGGAAAGTCATATGTCCAAACAGTCAAGCGTGACCCTAGTACCTCACAGAGACACAAAGCAGAAAATAAGAGAGAGTCGCGACAGAGACGAAGAGGAGAGAGAGAGACTGACAGAGAGAAGGGAGAGAGAGAGACGGACAGAGAGAAGGAGAGGAGAGAGACGGACAGAGAGAAGCGAGAGAGAGAAGACGCGAACAGAAGGGAAGGAGAGAGAGAGAGCGACAGGAGAGAGACTGGAGAGAGCAGAGACGGAGACAGAGAGAAGGAGAGAGAAGAGGAGACGGACAGAGAGAAGCGAGAGAGAGAGACGACAGATGAGAGAGGAGAGAGAAGAGACGCACGACAGAGGAACGCGAGAGAGAGAGAGAGACGGACAGAGAGAAGGAGAGAGAGAGACGGACAGAGAGAAGGAGAGAGAGAGAGACGGACAGAGAGAAGGAGAGGGAGACGGACAGAGAGAAGGAGAGAGAGAGACGGAGAGAGAGAGAGAAAGAGACGTGCTTGGAGTAAAGTCCTAGTGTAGGCAGGCACTGCAATTAGCAATATGAATGATGTTCAATATTGACCCTTTTATATCCCTGTCATGTAAGATAACATATTGGCATTGAAAACAGAAGATCGATTACCCCTTTCTCCTCTGTCGTGTTTCAATGTCATACAGACAAATTATTAGTGTGTCCTTACTGAAAGATTTTTTTATCGCACCAAGCTCAGTGGATCAATGAAGCTGACTTTCCCTGGCTATTTGTTACCTTAGAAGACTCTCCCTGACTATCCTAATTAGGAAGATGCTAACAGAAGAGAGAAGTGTTATGTCTTCCAAGGACACTGCTCATTGTTTCAGAATTACACTCGCTAATCATTGCTAAATAAATCATTTATCCTCACAGGACTCCCTTTGTGTGTGTGTTTGCGTGCGTGTGTGTGAGAGTGTGTGTGTGCACGTGTGCGTGTGAGCGTGCATGTGTGCATGAGTGCGTGTGTCTGTAATCTTTACGGAAAGGCACGCACAGAGACCACGTTGAACTGAGAGACCATAATTGAGTTTAGCATGTGTGGATAAAATAAAAAAATGATGATGTCCATGGCCTATTTTGAGACTTTTTCTTTCCTTGCACTGTTACGTCACTAACTTCAATCATTTATTTGTACATGAAATGAAATTGACTAAATGAGTTCACAATAAGTTTCACGCTGAAGCATGAAAACACACATGGAGGAAAGTATTAACTCTGTATATGTCTCTACAGTACATCCTGTACCAATATGTGTATACAGTATGTTTGTAAATTCTTGTGTTTGAGTACAGATGTAGGATCTTAATTTGATCACCTTGTTTCAGGAGAACTTTCCCTCAATGCAGGACCTTTCTTACTTTTAGTGTATTTGAGGTTTAAAAATGCTTCTGAAGTTTGTAATTTTTTTTATTTTATTTCACCTTTATTTAACCAGGTAGGCTAGTTGAGAACAAGTTCTCATTTGCAACTGCGACCTGGCCAAGATAAAGCATAGCAGTGTGAACAGACAACACAGAGTTACACATGGAGTTTAAACAATAAACAAGTCAATAACACATGGTAGAGAAAAAAGAGGAATCTATAATACATGTGTTTGCAAAAGGCATGGAGGTAGGCAATAAATCGAATAATTACAAATTTAGCAGATTAACACTGGAGTGATTAAATCATCACAGATGATTATGTCATAGAGAAGATACTGTGTGTGCATAAAGAGCAGAAAAAGTAAATACAATACAATAGCAGTATGCGGGGTGACGGTATAAGGTTAAATGTTGGGTGGGTAGTTTACACAGATGGACATTATGTACTCGCTGACAGGGGCGATCGGCTTAGCTGCCGTCGGATCAGCAAGACTTTTTTAAAGTTGTTGAGGGAGATAAAAGTCTCCCAGCTTCAGAGATCTTTTCGCAATTCGTTCCAGTCGCTAGGCAAGCGCAGAGGGAGATGCGGAAGGGGAAATTGGCGTACCTAAATGATTCGTGTTTATTGCTTTAGGGGATGATCTAGTGAGATACACTGCTGGGATGCGCTTGTGCTGGCGTGGTGCGGGTGTAGCCATCGGGACCACGCTGAACTGAGCATCAAGGGCACTTTTAACCTAGCATAGCCTTGTAGTAATGTACCGCTGGAGCGTGGGTGACTGCCCTCGACTGAACGTAATCAGCTGTAGCGAGTCGGCCAAGGCGACTAGGGCATACAGGTCGGTCGCAGCTGGATGGGCTCGTATACATGGTGCTTTCAGTACAGAAAGGAATAGGCACTGTGATTAACTATCTGCATTCCAGTTTGCTGAAGTAGCAGTGTTGGAAAGCTATTTTGTAAGAATGACATCGCCGAAGGCTCAGAGTGACTCGAGGATAGGATAGTAGCACTTTTTTACTAGCGGACCGTATTTCGCGGGCGTCGGGTGAGTGATAGGAGGCGCTTTGTTTGCGGAATAGAAAGTGCCGCATTCTTGATTTGTTATTTGATTTGAGATGTGAGTTATGTGAGTCGGAAGGAAGATTGCGTAATTATTGCCACGACACCTAGGTACTTATACGATGTGTCCACAGTATTCTATGTCGGAAATAACCGCTCTATGGGTGGTCATCATGCGTAGTCGGCCGTTGCTCGGCGTTGCGGCTGGCGAACGTTGCAGCTGATCGTGAACAGCAGCATTTTGGATCTTTTTACATAGAAACAGTCTTGTTCTAAAGAGGCAGTTGGAGTGCCACGGATAGGAGTCGCTTGTATGGACTTGAAGGCTCGTTTGGAGTTTTACGATAGCACACGTGTCAAGGAAGGGCGGAAGCTATTATAGAATGGTGATGCGTCTGCGTAAGAGGTGCGATCAGGTGAATCGCAGCCTAGCAAGAGCAACACTTACTTGTAGTGTATTCCCAGAGAAAAGAGTTCGGCCGAGAATTTAACCCTGTGGTACGCTCACCCCATATGAGAGACTGCCAGAGGCACGGTACAACATTGCCCCTCTCCTCTGATTTACACACTGAACTCTAGGTCCTGCAAAGTAGCCGGTGGTCGACACCCAGGCAAGGCAGTCATTAGAAAAACCGTTAGCGCACTGCAAGTGTGCTGGCCATCCATAGAAACACTTGATAGTGATGCATTAAGTCAGTCGAAGGCCTTGGCCCAGGTCGATGAACGACGTGCTGTCACAGTAATGTCTTTTATCAGATAAAGATCGGCACCGCGATGGTTATGAATGTCGGTTAGTACCTATCGAGCGTGGCTGAGGCTGCACCCGGGACTCGGCTCGGAAGACCGGGGAATTGCACAGCAGGAGAAGGACGGTGGGATCGAGCATGGTCAGTGATCTGTTTGTTGACTTGCGTTTGCCGAAGACCTTAGATAGGCAGGAGCAGGAGTGGATATAAGGTCCTGTAACAGTTTGGTCCAGGGTGTACTCCCCCTGTTTGAAGAGGGGATGACAGGACGCCAAGGCTTTCCACATCCTTTGGGGATCTACAGATGATACGAAGGAGAGGCTTGAACAGGCTGGTAATAGGGAGGTCGCGACAATGGCGCGCGGACCAGTTTCAGAAATAGGGGGTGCCAGATTGTCAAGGCCCAGCTGATTTGTATGGTCCAGGTTTTTCCAGCTCTTTCAGAACCATCTGCTATCTGGATTTGGGTAAAGGAGAAAGCTGGGGGAGGCTTGGGCGAGTTAGCAGCGTGAGGGGCGGTGGTGTTGGCCAAGTGTTGGAGTACGCCAGGAGGAAGGTCATGGCAGCCATTGAGAAATGCTTGTTGAATGTCTTTCGATTATCACGGATTTATCGGTGGTGACCGTGTCTACCTAGCCTCAGTGCAGTGGGCAGCTGGGAGAGGTGCTCTTGTTCTCCATGGACTTATACATGTATCCAGAACTTTTTGAAGTAGAGCTACGGCAGGATGCAAATTTCTTTGCTTGAAAAAGCTGGCCTTTGCCTTTCCTGACTGACTGCGTGTATTGGTTCCTGACTTCCCTGAAAACAGTTGCATATCGCGGGGGCTCTCTCGATGCCATTGCATTTTGCCACAGCGACTGTTTTTGTGCTGGTCGAGGGCAGTCAGTCTGGAGTGAGACCAAAGGGCTATATTCTGTTCTTGGTTTCTGCATTTTTTGAACGGAGCATGCTATGTCTAACTATGGTGATGGGAAGTAACATTTAAAGCCAATGACCAGGCATCCTCAACTGACGGGATGAGGTTCAATATCCTTCCAGGGTAACCCGGCGCAGGCTCGATTAGAAAGGCCCTGCTCGCAGAAGTGTTTTAGGGAGCGTTTGACAGTTGATGAGGGGTGGTCGTTTGAGACCGCGGACCCCGTGGTCGGATACAGCCACATGAAGGCTAGTGATCGCTGAGATCTTGATTGAAGACAGCAGAGGTGTATTTGGAGAGGGCAGGTTGTCAGGGATCAATGTCTATTATGCGGTGAACCCACGTTTACGGATTTAGGTTGTACCTGGTGAGGTTCCTTGATGATTTGTGTGAGATTGAGGCATCAAGCTGGATTGTAGGCACTGCCGGGAGGTGTTAAGCAATCCAGTTTTACCTAACAGACACAACTCTGAAGCTAGATGGGCATGCGATCAATTCACAGATTGGCTGTACCAGGGCACAGCTGGGAGCTGAGGGGTGGTAGCAGGCGTTATGGCAATCGAGTGCGAGACTTATTTCTGGAGAGATTAATTTTAAAATTAGAAGTTCGAACTGTTTGGGCATAGACCTGGAAAGTATGACAGAACTTTGCAGGCTATCTTCTGCAGTAGATTGCAACTCCTCTCCTTTGGCAGTTCTATCTTGACGGAAATGTTATAGTTGGGTATGGAAATCTCAGAATTTTTTGGTGGCCTTCCTAAGCCAGGATTCGGACACGGCAAGGACATCAGGATTGGCAGCAGTGTGCTAAAGCGGTGAGTAAGGCAAACTTAGGGGAGGAGGCTTCTGATGTTGACATGCATGAGGCCAAGGCTTTTTCGATCGCAGAAGTCAACAAATGAGGGTGACTGGGGACATGCAGGGCCTGGGTTTACCTCCACATCACCCGAGGAACAGAGGCAGTAGTAGGATGAGGGTGCGGCTAAAGGCTATCAAAACTGGTCGCCTAGAGCGTTGGGGACAAAGAATAAAAGAGCAGATTTATGGGCGTGGTAGAATAGATTCTGGCATAATGTGCAGACAGGGTATGGAGGGGCGCGGGTACAGCGGAGGCAAGCCCAGCACTGGGTGATGATAAGAGAGGTTGTATCTCTGACATGCTGGTCTCAATGGTGAGGTCACCCGCATGTGTGGGGGGGTGGACAAAGGGGTATCAGAGGTACGGAGAGTGGAACTACAGGGTCCATTGCAAACCAAAACAATGATAATGAAAACTAGCCTGAACAACAGTATGCAAGGCAATATTGTATTTTGAAGAGAGACATTACAATAAGGCATAAAGTGATTGCAGGTCTTGATTGGGAGAGCTAGCTAAAACAAACAGGTAAGATTAACAGCAGCAATAACAGGGTGCTAGTCTACACAGCAACAACAGGTAAAAAATGGCGACGACTAGGCAGAGAGGGTCGGATTAACTACACACAGATCCTGAGTTAAAGCACAGAGCCGACAGATAAAACACAAATAAACGAATGGAGTACCGTGAATAATGGACAGTCAAGCATGCATCAGCTATGTAGCCAAGTGATCATAGTGTCCAGGGGGCAGCCGTAGATGGAGCAGGGAGGCCTCCACTAAGCTAGCACGCGGCGTTTAAAGTTAGTAGCCCGGGGGGTGGTCTGCTCAGACGGAGGGGTCTGCTCAGACGTGGTCGTGTCGACAGAGAATCCAAGCCAGATGGCGATGGCGAAAGAGAGGTGTGGAATTGTAGAATTGTGTTTGCTAACTGGTGCTAGCTCGTCGGGCAGTGGCGCTAGCTGCGCTAGCCGCAAGCTAGCTGTGAGGATCAGAAGCAGTGGCTCAGGGATTACGGCAGGAATCCGGCGTTGTTGTCGAGAGACAGTCCATGCTGGTAAATTGGTGAGTAATATCCAGGTAATAACAGGGCTGGTGTCTGTGCAGAAGGTAAAAGCTACTAGCAGCGGCAAAAAAAATTGCTAAATTAGCTTGTAGCTGGTATTGTAGCCCAAGAATTCGCTGGTAGACCTCTTCAGCTAGCCGGCAGATGGGCCTAGCTCGAGGCTAGCTCAAGGCTAACTGGTGCTTGCTTCGGGACAGAGGTGTTAGCCAGTAGTAGCCACTCGGTTGCAGCTAGCTAGCGTTGATGATACGGTGTAATTGTCCAGAGCTTGCGTCAGGAATCCGGTGATGTGGTAGAAGAAAAAGCAGTCCTATATGCTCTGGGTTGATATCGCGCTTGCAGACTGGCAGGTATTGGCCTACTGTATTCGAAGCTTGGCTGTGTCCGAGTTGAGGGTGAAGACCGCAGCAGTGGCTAACTGACTACTAGCTAGTAGCTAGTTATCTGGCTAGCTTCTGATTGGGGTTACGGTTCTAAAGTATAAAAAAAATAGCAGGTCCGTACCACATTGGGTGAGGCGGAATGTAGGAATGTATATTCAGTTCCTAGATGGAAAGTGAAATTAAAATATATACGAAATGTATACGAAAATACGAAGACTATTTACTATTTACTATTTACACGCGACAGGACAATACAAACACACGTCCGACTGCTACGCCATCTTGGATATAGTAGGGGATATAGTAATATCCACTTTGAAATGTCAGACTTGATTTTCCCTGAAGAAAAATGTATCAACCCCTACAAAAATGACAATTAATTATACTCCACATTATAATTCATATTTCCTGTTGCTGCAGGATAATTAAGACCCGATAACTGTATGTGGGTGTGCATTCATGTATGTACTTGTGAGGGTGCGAGCGTGTATGTGTGTGTTTGTGTGATCCATCAATGGGTCTGATTTGTGTGACCCATTTGTAATGCGGAACATTGCATTGACCGTTTCTCTCTCTCATGCCCTCTGCTTGTGTATAGACTATAGAGTGTACCGACAGCACTCTCAATCAATACATCTTAAATTGAATACGTGATTGGTTTGGGACTGAGTGGCCATCTTTGTTCTTAACCTTCCACAGTGAGTCCCACTCACCACATTCACCCAACAACAGACACAGTCTGCATCTCAAATGAAGCGAACCCTATTCCCTATCTAGTGCCCTACGTCTCACCAGGGCCCTATGTAGCTGGAGCCCAAGACACTCCATACCCACCTGGTAATAGGTTTTTACATTGTGATCTTCTCTGACCTTGTGAAAAAGTGTCTAGTGCGGGTTTGATTGAATTGCACTCCTCAGTCCATTGTGACAGTAGAGAGTGCAGATTGTGTGGTGAACCAGAGGACTGTGGGACTTTTCATTCCTTAACATACTGCATGTGTTGCTTGATAAATAGGTCAAAGGCACTCATGCACTGGACTCGTGAGAACAAGAACACACATGAACGAACATGCATTACTGTAACATGCAGACACACACACACTAACACGCTCACACACACACACACACACATACATACACTATAACGCTGTCCATTGTTATCATTCTTCATTTTTCTACACTATCATTTCCTACTATGTTTTCTAATAAGTAAGTAATCGGAAACGTCAGACAGATACTCCTGAAAGTTATAGCAGGATTTGTTGTCATCTGAAATAAGTACAAATCAACATAATGCCTCATGAAGATTACCTAGAAGATGACACTCCTCCTCGAGTGTGTTTACATATACTCTCTGTGTTCTGACGCTCAAGTCATTCCAGGTTAAAGGTTTACATAATCTATGAGACTACAAACTACTGTCTCTCTCTCTCTCTCTCTCTCTCTCTCTCTCTCTCCCTCTCTCTCTGTATCTCTCCCTCTCTGTCTCTCTCTCTCTCTTTCTCTGTCTCTCTGTCTCTCTCTATCTATCTCCCTCATTCTTTATCTTTTCTTCTCTCAAGGCAGTTTTGGTGCATTCAGAGGAAACGTTGCCAACTGTTCCACGGCATTAGCAACACATCAAATCAAATCAAATGTTATTTGTCACATGCGCCGAATACAATGAGTGTAGACTTTACCGTGAAATGCTTGCTTTACGAGCCCTTCCCAACGATGCAGAGTTCAAAATGAATAATAAAAATAAACATTTTAACACAAGAGGAATAAAATACACAAGAATGGAGCTATATACAGGGAGTACCAGTACCAGATCAATGTGGAGCTATATACAGAGAGTACCAGTACCAGATCAATGTGGAACTATATTACAGATATGTACAAAAAGGCAGGGCAAGGTGAATAGTCATCTGGATAGATAATAATAGTAGTAAAAAACAAAAAAACAGTATAGAAGCAGCATATGTGTGTGTGTGTGTGTGTGTGTGTGTGTGGTGTGTGTGTGTGTGTGTGTGGTGTGTGTGTGTGTGTGTGTTGTGTGGTGTGTGTGTGTGTGTGGTGGTGGTGCGTGCGTGCGGCGTGCGTGCGTGCGTGCGTGCGTGCGTGCGTGCGTGCGTGTGTGTGTGTACGTAAGTGTATGTGGCGTGTGTCGGTTTGCGTGCTGTGTGAAAAAAGGGTTCCAAAAGGGTTCTTCGGTTGTCCCATTGGAGAACTCTTTTTGGTTACCGGTAGAACCATTTTTGTTCCAGGTAGAACTCTTTTGGGTTCCATGTAGAACCCTCAGTKGAAATGGTTTTACATAGAACTCAAAGGGTTTTACCTGGAACCAAAAAGGGTTCTTCAAAAGGTTCTCCATTGGTGACAGCAGAAGAACCGTTTAAGAATGTAGTGTATGTGAATGTGTGTGGGTTTTGTATGAGAGTATCAGTGTAGTGTATGTGAGTGAGTGTGTATATGGTATGCATACATAGTCTTGTGAGTGTGTATAGAGTTAGTGCAAGATAGTCTGTGGAACCATTGAATTATTTAACTATTTTGCGGTCTTATGACTATTTAGCAGTCTTATGGCTTGGGGATGAAGCTGTCTCGAAGCCTGATAGTCCGAGAGCCAATGCTCTGGTACCGTTTGCCAGATGGTAGCAGAGTGAACAGTCTATGGCTTGGTCGGCTGGAGTCCTTGGCAATTTTTTGTGCGTTCCTCTGACACTAACTGATATRGAGGTCCTGGATGGCAGGGAGCTCGGGCCCCAGTAATGTACTGGTCTGTCCGCGCTACCCTCTGTAACGGTTTGCATTTTGCCATACCAAGCGGTGATGCAGCCAGCCAAGATGCTTTCAATGGTACAGCTGTAGAACTTTTTGAGGATCCAAGGGCCCATGTCAAATCTTTTCAGCCTCCTGAGGGGTAAGAGGCTCTGTTGTGCCCTCTTCACGACTGTGCGGGTGTGTGTGGACCATGTTAAGCCCTTAGTGATGTAGACGCCAAGGCACTTGAAATTCTCGACCCGCTCAACTACAGCTCTGTCAATGTGGATGGGGGCGTGCTCTCCCCTCTTTCTCCTGTAGTCCATGATCAGCTCCTTGATCTTACTGAAGTTGAGAGAGAGGTTGTTGTCCTGGCGCCACACTGGTAAGTCTCTGACCCCCTCCCTTTGTTTTTATATTGCTGCTACTCACTGTTTATTAACTATGCATAGTCACTTTACAAATGACCTGGACTAACATTGACTCGGTACCGGTACCCCCTCTATATAGACTCCACATTGACTCGGTACCGGTACCCCCTCTATATAGACTCCACATTGACTCGGTACCGGTACCCCCTCTATATAGACTCCACATTGACTCGTTAAAAAATTATAATCTAATCAATCAGAAAGTAAACACATAATAACGAGGCTATATACAGGAGGTACGGTACGGAGTCAATGTGGAGTCTATATACAGGAGGTACGGTACAGAGTCAATGTGGAGTCTATATACCAGAGGGTACCAGTACGAGTCAATGTGGAGGCTATATACAGGGGGTACCGGTACCGAGTCAATGTGGAGGCTTATCCTGGGTGTACCGGTACCTGAGTCAATGTGGAGGCTATATACAGGAAGTACGGTACAGAGTCAATGTGGAGGCTATATGGGGTTACCGGTACGGAGTAATGTGGAGTCTTATAGAGGGGTACGGTACGAGTCATATGGAGGCTATATACAGGGGGTACAGGTACCCGCAGTCAATTTGGAGGCTATATACAGGGGGGTACCGGTAAAGAGTCAATGTGGAGGTATATACAGGGGGTACCGGTACAGAGTCAATGTGGAGGCTATATAACAGGGGGTATGTACAGAGTCAATGTGGAGGCTATATAGGGGATACCGGTACCGAGTCAATGTGGAGGCTATATACAGGGGGTACCGGTATCGAGTCATGTGGAGCTTTATATAGAGGGGGACCGGTACTGGAGTCAATGTGGAGTCTATATACAGAGGGTACCGGTACAGAGTCAATATGGAGGCTATATACAGGGGGTACGGTCTGAGTCAATGTATAGTATACAGGGGGTACGGTAAAGAGTCAATGGAGGCTATATACAAGGGGGACCGGTACCAGGTCAATGTGGAGGGCTGTATACAGGGGGTACGGTATAAGTCAATGTGGAGGCTTATACAGGGGGTGCGGTACATGAGTCAATTGTGGAGGCTATATACGGGGGTACCGGTCGACCGCAGTCCAAATTGACTCGGTACCGACGGTCACACCTGTATATAGAACTCCACATTGATCGGTACCGGTCCCCTGTAACTATAGGCCTCCACATTGACTCTGTACCGTACCCTACTCCCGGTAAGAGCCTCCACATTGACTTAGGTAGCGGTACCTTCCCCGTGCGTCCTGATACAGCTCCACATTGACTCCGGGCTCCGGTTCCCTCCTCTCTGTTATATATAGGCCTCTCACATTGAAAACTATCTTTACGGTACGCCCTGTATAGTAAAGCCTCCACATTGACTCAGTACGGTACCCCTGTATATAGCCTCCATATTGACTCTGTACGGTACCTCTGTATATAGACTCCACATTGACTCGGTACCGGTACCCCCTCTATATAGACTCCACATTGACTCGATACCGGTACCCTCTCCTGTATATAGCCCACATTGACTCGGTACCGGTATCCCTGTCTATAGCCTCCACATTGACTCTGTACCAGTACCCCCTGTATATAGCCTCCACATTGACTCTGTACCGGTACCCCTGTATATAGCCTCCACATTGACTCTTTACCGGTACCCCCTGTATATAGCCTCCAAATTGACTCGGTACGGTACCCCCCTGTATATAGCCTCCATATTGACTCGGTACCGGTACCCCTCTATATAGACTCCACATTGACTCGGTACCGGTACCCCCTCTATATAGCCTCCACATTGACTCTGTACGGTATTTCCTGTATATAGCCTCCACATTGCCTCGGTACCGGTCCTACAGCATATAGACTCGCTCCACATTGACTCGGTACCGGTACCCCTGTATATAAGCCTCCACATTGACTCGGTACTGGTACCCTCTGTATATAGACTCCACATTGACTCTGTACCGGTACCTCCTGTTATAGACTCCACATTGACTCGGTACCGTACCACCTTCCTGTATAACTCGTACGTATATCTCGTTATTTATGTGTTACTTTCTGATTGATTAGATTATAATTTTTTTAACTTTATTTTATTTAGTAATATTTTATTAACTCTATTTTCTTGAACTGCATTGTTGGTTAAGGACTTGTAAGTAAGCATTTCACCGTATTGCCGGCATGTACGATAATACATTACTCTTTAGTTTTATGGGTATTTCTATTAATTTGTGTATGGGTTCGATTCGCCCCTAACGTGGTGATTAGGTGGAGGTCTGACCTATAAGGAGGGGCGTACCGTTGTGGGTGGCGTCAGGATGGCCTGAAGTGGGTGGTGTAGTTGTAGATGATCCTTGACGTGGCACCGTGGGTACTCGCGGATACGTTGTGGGTGGTCAATGTAGGAGGGCGCTATAATAGGAGGGGAACATAA
>NC_036857.1:5696439-5722928 GCF_002910315.2 Salvelinus sp. IW2-2015 | reverse complement strand
CATCCCAGACATTCTTGACCCACTCCATTCACATACCATCCCAACAGATCCACAGATGCTGTAATCTCAATTGCACTTCACACTGCCCTCTCCCACCTGGACAGGAGGGGAGATAACTATGTGAGAATGCTGTTCATAGACTACAGCTCAGCGTTCAACATAATAGTCTCCTCCAAGCTCATCACCAAGCTGGGGACCCTAGGACTGAACACCTCCCTCTGCGACTTCCTGGCGGGCCAGCCCCAGGTAGTGAGGTAAGCAACAACACCTGCTTGCTGACCATCAACACGGGGGCCCCAAAGGGGTTAGTCCCCTCCTGTACTCCCTCTTCACCCACAACTGCATGGCCACGCAGGACTCCAACACCATCATCAAGTTTGCTGACGACACAACGGTGGTCGGCCTGATCACCACAGCGATGAGACAGCCTACAAATATAATAAAATAAAATAAAATGTTATTTGTCACTTGCGCGAATACGTGAAAGCTTACTTACAAGTCCTTAACCAACAATGCAGTTCAAGAAATAGAGTTAATAAAATATTTACTAAATAAAATAAAGTTAAAAAAATTATAATCTAATCAATCAGAAAGTAAACACATAAATAACGAGGCTATATACAGGAGGTACCGGTACCGAGTCAATGTGGAGTCTATATACAGGAGGTACCGGTACAGAGTCAATGTGGAGTCTATATACAGAGGGTACCAGTACCGAGTCAATGTGGAGGCTATATACAGGGGTACCGGTACCGAGTCAATGTGGAGGCTATATACTGGGTGTACCGGTACCGAGTCAAGTTGGAGGCTATATACAGGAAGTACCGTACAATCAATGTGGAGGCTATATAGAGGGGTACCGGTACCGAGTCAATGTGGAGTCTATATAGAGGGGGTACCGGTACCGAGTCAATTGGAGGCTATATACAGGGGGTACCGGACCGAGTCAATTTGGAGGCTATATACAGGGGGTACCGGTAAAGAGTCAATGTGGGGCTATATACAGGGGTACCGGTACAGAGTCAATGTGGAGGCTATATACAGGGGGTACTGGTACAGAGTCAATGTGGAGGCTATATACAGGGGATACCGGTACCGAGTCAATGTGGAGGCTATATACAGGGGTACCGGTATCGAGTCAATGTGGATCTATATAGAGGGGGTACCGGTACCGAGTCAATGTGGAGTCTATATACAGAGGGTACCGGTACAGAGTCAATATGGAGGCTATATACAGGGGTACCGGTACTGAGTCAATGTGGAGGCTATATACAGGGGGTACGGTAAAGAGTCAATGTGGAGGCTATATACAGAGGGGACCGGTACGATCCATGTGGAGGCTGTATACAGGGTACCGGTACTAGTCAATGTGGAGTTTATACAGGGGTACCGTACAGATCAATGTGGAGGCTATATACAGGGGGTACCGGTACCGAGTCAATGTGGAGTCTATATACAGGTGTACCGTACCGAGTCAATTTGGAGGCTATATACAGGGTGTACCGGTACCGAGTCAATGTGGAGTCTATATACAGGGTGTACCGGTACGAGTCAATGTGGAGGCTATATACAGAGGTACCGGTACTGAGTCAATGTGAAGTCTATATAGAGGGGGTACCGGTACCGAGTCAATGTGGAGTCTATATAGAGGGGACTGTACCGAGTCAATGTGGAGGCTATATACAGAGGGTACTGGTACCGAGTCAACGTGGAGTCTATAATAGAGGGTACCGGTACCAAGTCAATGTGGAGTTATATAGAGGGGTACCGGTGCCGAGTCAATGTGGAGTCTATATACAGAGGGTACCGTACGAGTCAATGTGGAGGCTATACAGGGGTCCGGTATAGAGTCAATATGGAGGCTATATACAGGGGTACCGGTACCGAGTGCAATGTGGAGGCTGTATACAGGGGGTACCGGTACTGAGTCAATGTGGAGGCTGTATACAGGGGACCGGTACAAACTTTATTTTATTTAGTAAATATTTTATTAACTCTATTTCTTGAACTGCATTGTTGGTTAAGGACTTGTAAGTAAGCATTTCACCGTATTCGGCGCAAGTGACAAATAACATTTTATTTTATTTTATTATATTTGTAGGCTGTCTCATCGCTGTGGTGATCAGGCCGACCACCGTTGTGTCGTCAGCAAACTTGATGATGGTGTTGGAGTCCTGCGTGGCCATGCAGTTGTGGGTGAAGAGGGAGTACAGGAGGGGACTAACCCCTTTGGGGCCCCCGTGTTGATGGTCAGCAAGCAGGTGTTGTTGCTTACCCTCACTACCTGGGGCYGGCCCGCCAGGAAGTCGCAGAGGGAGGTGTTCAGTCCTAGGGTCCCCAGCTTGGTGATGAGCTTGGAGGAGACTATTATGTTGAACGCTGAGCTGTAGTCTATGAACAGCATTCTCACATAGTTATCTCCCCTCCTGTCCAGGTGGGAGAGGGCAGTGTGAAGTGCAATTGAGATTACAGCATCTGTGGATCTGTTGGGATGGTATGTGAATTGGAGTGGGTCCAGAATGTCTGGGATGATAGTGTTGATGTGCGTCATGACCAGCCTTTCACTTCATAATTACAGGTGTGAATGCTACAGGGCAATAGTCATTTAGGCAGGTTGCCTTGGAGCTCTTGGGAACCGGGACAATGGTGGTCAGTTTGAAACATGTTGGGATTACAGACTGGGACAAGGAGAGATTGAAGATGTCCGTGAAGACACATGCCAGCTGGTCTGCACATATATTGAGAACGCATCCTGGTATTCCATCTGGCCAGGTGGCCTTGCGACTGTTAACCTGTGTGAGTGTTAAGACTGTGTGATCACTGAGATCACACAGTCATCTGGAACAAAGGGGCTTTCACGCAAGACTCAGTGTTGTATTCCTCGAAGCAAGCATAAAAGGCATTTAGTTCGTTTGGAAGATATGCATCACTGGGCATTTTATGGCTAGGTTTCCCTCTGTAATCCATTATCGTCTGCAAGCCCTGCCACATGCGACGAGCGTCAGAGCCGGTGTAATAGGATTCCACCTTTCTCCTACACTGAGTGTACAAAACATTAGGAACACCTGCTCTTTCCATGACATGGACTGACCAGGTGAATCCAGGTGAACTCTATGATCCCTTATTGATGTCACTTGTTAAATCCACTTCAATCGGTGTAGATGAAGGGGAGGAGACAGGTTAAAGAAGGATTTTTAAGCCTTGAGACAATTGAGAAATGGATTGTATATGTGTGCCATTCAGAGGGTGAACGGGCAAGACAAAAGATTTAAGTGCCTTTGAACGGGTATGGTAGTAGGTACCAGGCGCACCGGTTTGTGTCAAGAATTGCACTGCTGCTGGGTTTTTCACGCTCAACAGTTTCCTGTGTGTATCAAGAATGGTTCACCACCCAAACATTGTAGTCAACATGAGCCAGCATCCCTTTTGAACGCTTTCGACACCTTGAAGAGTCCGTGCCCTGGCAAATTGAGGCTGTTCTGAGGGCAAAAGGGGGTGCAACTCAATATAAGGAAGGTGTTCCTAATGTTTTGTCCACTCAGTGTATATTGTCATTTTGCGTGTTTGATGTCTTGTCAGAGGTCGTACGGGCTTTCTTTCGTCCATGTCACTGTCCTGTTCCTTGTAAGCGGTAGCTTTACCATTTAGCCCAGTGTGAATATTGCCTGTAATCCATCAAAGGGAGACAACATCCATTATCTCTGCTGGCTACCAGGACCACAGCCATGCTAGACTCTCTCTGTGTGTGTGTGTGTGTGTGTGTGTGTGTGTGTGTGTGTGTGTGTGTGTGTGTGTGTGTGTGTGTGTGTGTGGTGTGTGGTGTGTGGTGTGTGTGTGTGTGGTGTTGTGTGGTGTGTGTGTGTGTGTGTGTGTGTGGTGGTGTGTGTGTGTGTGTGTGTGTGACAGACATGGTGTTCTCGTTTTCTCCTCCATGCATGTTTGTGTCTGTGCGTGTCAGCAGAGAGATGTAGCTTGTTTACCACAAATATCCTACAACACGAATAGAGAAGACAAGGTGATGCAAGTTCCAAAAATACCTTTTATTGCGACTCACTGCTCATCCACTGATTTCATCTGGCATTGTGTCATATCTGCATCTGCCAAGGCTGACCTCAAACAAAGGTGACTGAATGCATTCAGAACAGTAACCAGGGGATTAGATGTGGACATGGGTTTGACACGCAGGGTTTTCTTGATCATTAACCTCAATCAGCATTACTGACGGGTGGTTTCCCTCTAATGACACGGACCTGGATCGCTGGATCACAGACAGACAGACAGACAGCAGTTAAACATATTCAGTTAGACAATCTATCATAATTTTGTATGAAGAATATACTATCAACTCAATATCAACTATTTCCGTACACCTCGGCAATGGTTAACTGAGGCTCTCAGCTCCTGGCTCCCGGCTTTCAGTAATGGGGCTCCCGAGTGGCGCAGTGGTCTAAGGCACTGCATCTCAGTGCTAGAGGTGTACTACAGACACCCTGGTACGAATCCAGGCTGTATCACAACCGACCATGATTGTGAGTCCCATAGAGCGGTGCACAATTGGCATGGATTTGGCCGGTGTAGGCAGTAAGTAAGAATTTGCTCTTAACTGACTTTTCTATTTAAAACAAAGGTTAAATACAAAATGAAACCAGGTCTGTGAAGTTTTGCGGCTCTTTGGATCTATGAAATGGTTCTGGGCTGTTGAAGCCATACATCCTCTAATGCAGCTGACAGCGAATTTTCATCACAGAATCTTCTCCCAGAAGTGAAATAATGTCTGCCCTGGAGGCAAATTAAATGAAGAGAAATGAACATGCTGAGGCCTTGGCTGTAGATGGCTAAAGTTAAAGGTGATGGAATCAAATTGATGCATAGGCGGAGGTACTTCATCACAAGACAGACAGCACAGAAACGTCATATTAGGTTGTAATTACATTTATCGCAGTGAGCCCGTCCTGTGATTGACAATGGACCGCCCAAGAAGGCTTTAGTGTCCATGTTAGACTGGTTTGATATATATTAGATAGTGCATCTCTGTCAAAATGTATGCCAATTAATTTTCAAACACTGTTTAAAATGTGTCGGCCAATCAGCTGTGTTTTTAAATTGGTTCTCTCAAGAAATAGGACAGTGTCGACTTTCATTATGTCAATAATGGTGAAATGCAGACTCAAAATGACCTGGCTGTCAAACCAGATAGGCTGAGGTAGCCTAATGAGCTTCTGTTGATGAGGGCTAGCAGATTCACTCAACTATGTGCTGATCAAATACAAGACCCGAAACCAATGCATATTTATTCCCTGTAGTTACAGGTAGACTTAATAAACCATTTAGACTCCAAATTCCAGTTGCCATGTCTGGGATGTGTGCAATGGGCCTAAAGTAGGCTATTCTCCTAGCCTGCACATTTTCCTGTAGTCTGCTGCACTCTGCTGGTAGAGCATGGCAGTAGTAGTTGTAGAGCGCCACAAGGGGCGCTGCTGCAGACCAATGTCATGATTGTAAAAGGAAGTGCGTATGTTATTGTTTCAAAAGTTCCAGTCTGCCGGAAGCTCATACGAAGAAGATTATTCCGGAAGTGAACCCGTTCTTATTATACCTTAGTGAGTGAACCGCGTTGTCTGTATAACTAGCCACGATGGCTAGCAGAGATGGAAACTATAATAACAGAAATCAAAATGATGGTAGAGGCTCTAGGGGCGGTGGACAGAATTTCGGTAGAGGCTCCGGTGGCCGCGGGCAGAATGATGGTAGAGGCTTTGGGGGCGGCGGGCAGAATTCTGGTAGAGGCTCTGGAGGTGGCCGGGGTGGCGGGCGTAATGCCGATCCCCCGCCAATGCCCATGTCCTCCCCGCTCATGGGCAAGAAGAAAAAGCCCTTCCTTGGGATGGCCGCGCCGCTAGGCTATGTGCCTGGACTCGGCAGAGGGTAAGCAGGCATGATGTTAGTTAGCTTAGCCACATAGCTAACTAGCTACAGTAACTAAGCCACCTTAAATCTTGAATTTGGCTGGCAATCAAGTACTTGTACCTAAATCTTGCTAATAGTGTTAAGATGCAATACGTCTAAAATTCCTTCTTTCTTGTTATTAAGTAACGTTAGTAACTACTTGTGCACCAATGCAATGTTTGGCTCGCAATCTACCTATGTAAACCCTCCAGAACCAGACTGAAACAAAAACTACAGAGGCTGTGGTCTCCAGAAGCAGGATTGAAGATAGCCAGCCGATCTGACCAGCTTGCTTACAACTGCACTAGGGTCTGACAGACTTCCAGTGTAGATTAAGACACCGCTGAGCCAACCCGAGATATGGCTCGGAAAATGTATCTCGATACAGGGATGAGAAATGAGTTATACTCCGAATTGCCCCATTATCCCAACTGAACTATTACAACAACTGCAATTTTTTTTAGCAGTCGTTTAATCTTCTCGGTGTAACAGTTGGGATAATGGGACAATTTGAAGAACACCACATTTCTCATCCCTGGATTGAGGTATGTTTTCCAAGCCATCTCTCGCACCTGCTCTGCTGTGTAATACTCTACACAGGAAGCCTGTCTGACCCTAGTGCAGCTGTAAGCAAGCGGGTCGGATCTGCTGGCTAGATTGAAGAATAATGTTCTAGTCTGTTGTTGAATCTCTCCATCTAACTCTACCTCTTCTGTCTCCAGAGCCACAGGTTTCACCACCCGGTCTGATATCGGTCCCGCTCGAGATGCCAACGACCCGGTAGATGACCGCCATGCTCCCCCGGGGCAGAGGACGGTGGGGGACAAGATGAAGAAGAACCAGGAAGATGACGAAGAGGATCTGAATGACACCAACTATGATGAGGTGCTTGTTTATACATGACACCCAAGAAAAAGTTCAGGCAAAGCTCAGCTCTCAACGTATTGTAACATCTGCCTCTGCCCACTTTGTCTCAGTTTAACGGCTATGCTGGCAGTCTGTTCTCCAGTGGACCCTATGAGAAAGACGACGAAGAGGCAGATGCTATCTACGCAGCTCTGGACAAGAGGATGGACGAACGACGCAAGGAGAGAAGGTGAGAGAAGAGACTTCCATGTGTTTATTAGTGTGGGTTACTGCTCCTGAGGGGGTGTGTGTGTGTGTGTGTTACTGCTCTGTTGTGTTAACCCAGTCTGTCCTGTGTGGTCTCCAGGGAGCTGAGGGAGAAGGATGAGATAGAGAAGTACCGTATGGAGCGCCCCAAGATCCAGCAGCAGTTCTCTGACCTCAAGGTTGGTCACTGTGTTCCCATGGCAACAGAGTCAACTCTCCTGTACTGTCTCTGAGCAGTCCTACCTTTAAATCTGCCAAAGACACAATTTCCATCTCTTAATGGATAATGACATTGAAAGCAATACATATATTCTACATTCTCTCTCCCTTTCTCTCTCTCTGGCTCTCGGTCTCTGTGTGTAGAGGAAGCTGTCAGGAATGTCAGATGAGGAGTGGCTGAGTATCCCGGAGGTTGGCGATGCCAGGAACAAGCGCCAGAGGAACCCGCGCTATGAGAAACTCACCCCTGTACCAGACAGCTTCTTCTCCAAACACCTGACCACAGGAGACAAGCACACCACCGTGGACCCACTGCAGGGGGTTAGTAACGTTACATGCACAGAAGCAGACACACACTCAAGCATACTCACCAACTTCTAAGGGTCATGCATCGCCGTACTCTCATACCACGCTCTCTCTGTTTTGTCACATGTTGCAGTTTCATTATGTGCCTGTAGGAGTCAACTTCTGCTGAAACATTCTCCAAATCCTACCTAGGGCTGTTGGGGAGACTGTATTACCGCCACACCGGCAGTCATGAGTCATGACCGCAGTAAAATTCCATGTGACTGTCGAGTCACAGTAATCTCCTCTTATGCACTCTGGACATGCTTCGGTAGTACCCAACTTGCTAACGATCATTGGGTCCTGATGGCCTGGTCCTCAGGGCTCTATTGTCCCTCCATCAGGTCCTAATGGCCTGGTACTCAGGGCTCTATTGTCCCTCCATCAGGTCCTAATGGCCTGGTATCAGGGCGCTATGTCCCTCCATCAGTCCTAATGGCCTGGTACTCAGGCTCATTGTCCCTCCATCAGGTCCAATGGCCTGGTACTCAGGCTCTATTGTCCCTCATCAGGTCCTAATGGCCTGGTACTCAGGGCTCTATGTGCCTCATCAGGTCCTAATGGCCTGTACTCAGGGCTCTATTGTCCCTCCACAGGTCCTATGGCCTGGTACTCAGGGCTCTATTCCCTCCATCAGGTCCAATGGCCTGGTACTCAGGGCTCATTGTCCTCCATCAGGTCCTACTTGGCCTGGTACTCAGGGTCATGTCCCTCCATCAGGTCCTAATGGCCTGGTACTCAGGGCTCTTGTCCCTCTAACCACTCTGACATCAATGTAAATGCTTTCTACGGTGATGATTAATTCAAAACACCCATACTATTAGAGCTTATGCATGGTCTTATGAGTCCAAGCCCCCCCCCCCAAAAAAACTACATTAAAATGATCGTGCCCTTATACAATACATATTATGCATGACAAAAAACATCAAACAAAACTGATTTAAGATGTCTTTGGTACATAGTTGGTCTGGCCTTTGAGTGTGGACTGTATTATTATGCATACTGGATCGACTGGTTACCTTATGCTCCAAAATGTCTATCCATGAGTCTGGGAGAGAACGTATAGCCCTAGGCGCTGCTGCTGGTTCATTGATTGTGCAGGGCGGCTTACAGTTAGCCTACAATTAGTACATTTGTATTTGGTTTTGAATAGCCTAGTAATAGGGCTTTTTTTTCATAATTCAATTGTGACATTACTTTAAGCTATACAGAATATCTCACCACCATGCATTTCCATCTCCCCTCTCCTTTATTTTTTTCTCAAGCGCGCAGGCGGGTTGTCAACAGTTTAGTGAAATTTGTTTAGTTGTGAAAACATGTTACTATCGATGTTCCCGAACAGATTCCACTTGGTTTCCCAAATTAAGCACTTGCTATCTGCAGGATCAAGGTTGAAGGGCCCATGGCATACAGAGTTTGGGTGGAAAATCCCGTCGGGCAGCAAGAGCATGCTCCTCAAACAGTGGTTGATGCGTGGAGTGAAATAAATGGAGTGAAAAKTATGTTTATTTCKAAGCACATGCTCCGCTATAAAACCGAAGTAGCCTACAAAASTGACTGGCGGGAAAGCACGCGGCCTACATTCACTATTCCAGTGCATACAGATGACATGTCTTTTGTCCCCTGTCCATTTGATAATGGGACATTCTAAATCGAAACAAATTTTACATATTAGTAAAGACATGATTATAATTGAGAATTGTCTGATGGGTGAAAATATGATCACTTGATGAGAGAACAGCTGTGCAGCCTGAGGCAAGGAAGAGAGCAAATCTTTTTTTGCTACTTTCTCAAATCATCAATAGCCTATAGTCCCACCATGCAGCCCATATCTTTTCTGATTTCTAAGACATTCTAAGGTTTGTATCATTCACAACTAAGGTTGACAAATAACAAAATCTAGCATATAGGACCTGTTTCAAATGATCACTTTTACACTTACTATAAAATAATGAAACGGGACTTATAAGCATATCTTGTCAGCTAATTGAACAGCCTATGACATGGAGTATAGCCATATAACTAACATACAGTAGGCCAACTCATATTCTGTTCTTCTGAAATACATTTTCTTCATATCATAATGTTTCTTTAGACCTGACTAAAATAAAGAATGGATTTATTGTGAGGGTGTATATTCAGGGTTGGGTAGGTTACTTTCTAAATGTAATCCGTAACAGTTAGTAGTTGTCTAAAATTGTAATCTGTGAAGTAACTTTTGTATTACCCAAACTCAGTAATGTAATCTGATTACATTCGTTTACCTTGAGATTACTTTCCCCTTAAGAGGCATTAGAAGAAGTCAGAAATGTATGTTACCAATTGAACGACATCTATTGCAGAATAAATCAATGTTAAAGTTTACATATCTGGTCATATATGGATGTTACATTTTGCTTTATGGGTTGTTTATGTAGGCTTCTTCTAACCCATCGCTTTCTACTACATATAATAATACTATTAAATTGTATCTTTACATTAAAAACCAAAGTCTATCAGAATTCCATATTTCCAAGTCCTATTCTTGAAGATCAAGGGGTATTACATTTATTGGACTGACTGGCAGTATAGATTAGCCAAATTGTTTTACCTGCGCATGACCCCAAAACTAAGGATTTATTAGCCAGCCCTACTCTGTTGTTTCTGATTTTGTTGTCATGGAGGACKGATTGGGCTCATTGATTCGAGTTGAAAAATAAATCCTGCGCTCATGGAATGGCATGCTTTGAGCACTACTGAAAAGTGCTATTTACATGTGGAAAATAAATGCCATATGCTGCATTTGTTATAGGCCTATTGTTTACCTTTTTGTTGGACACTGATATCTTGATAATATGCCGCTGTTTAAAGGGCAAATCTTATGCTCGCTTCGAGCCAAGCAACACTAAAGCATGCACGAGAGCACCAGCTGTTCTGGATGACTGTGTGATAACACGCTAGGTAGCCGATGTCAACAAAACCTTTAAAGAGGTCAACATTCACAAAGCCGCTGGGCAAGATGCATTAACAGGACGTGTACTCAAAGTATGCGTGGAGGTAACCTGTCTAAATGATTACCGCCCAGTGGCACTCAAGTCGGTAGACATGAAGTGCTTTGAAACGCTGGTCATGGCTCACATCAACAGCATCCTCCCAGACACCCTAGACCCACTCCAATTCCCATACCACCCCAACAGATCCTCAGATGACGCAATCTCAATCGCTGTATGTAGATATGTAGATATCAATAATAAGTGATATCATTATCACCGTAGACTACACCACTGCTGTCATCCTTACCTCCAAGCATTTATTCAAGTTGTATAATCTTTGGATGCTGACAGCAGTCGCACCATTGGAAGACATAGCTTGGATTGTAGCCTACAAAAGCCTATTCCTGCTCTTTTCCCATGATCCATAAAACAGATTTGGTGTGTCATCATAGTGGTCTCTGACTTGTGGTCAGACTCACTCAGGTGGAACAAATTTAAACTTGATCCTTTTTTCAATGCTGATTTGAATGTCATTGAGAAAACAAGTGTCAAATATTTCCCCCCCACAAACTTCCTTTCTGAATTTAAAAGTAATCCTCAAAATAATCATCTGGTTTTTCTAAAGTATCTGTAATCTGATTACAATATGTTTTTTGCTGGTAAAGTAACAGATTACAGTTACCGTTTTTTGTAATCCCTTACTTGTAACCCAGTGTATATTAAATTTTAATTATTAGACTATTTTACATGTAGAGCTTCCAAAGGCGTGCATCAGAGGCTTGTATGCGTGGAGGCCTGGAGATGCGAAACTGTTAATTAACGGTCAATTACCTTGAGACCGGCAGTCTTCTGCATGACAATAACCAACTGACAAAATGTCATGACTGCCACAGCCCTAATCCTACCCATGCCAAAAAGTATTTCTAGGCTACTGGTTCTCATCCAGACACTTATTTGTTGTGTTGGTTCCGTCTCCAGTTGAACCTCCCTGGTGGTCTGGAAAGCCCGTACCCTGGGGGGATGACCCCTGGCCTGATGACCCCTGGGACAGGAGAGCTGGACATGAGGAAAATCGGCCAGGCCAGGAACACACTGATGGACATGAGGCTCAGCCAGGTAATGCACCACTTTAGTCCTACTGACTTAAAAGCTTGTGTCTAGTTTGACTGTTATTCCCCAACCTACAGTGTGCTCCAAAAGTATTAGGACAGTTATTGTAATACTTTTCTTTTTGTCTCTGTACTCCAGCACTTTGGATTTGAAATGATACCATGATTATGAGGTTAAAGTGCAGACTGCCAGCTTTCATTTTAGGGTGTTTTCATCTATATCAGGTTTCAGGTAGCCGAGTGGTTAAGAGCGTTGGGCCAGTAACCGAAAGGTCGCTGGTTCGAATACCTGAAGACTGGGTGAAAAATCTGTCTGTGCCCTTGAGGAAGGCTCTTAACTCTAATTGCTCCTGTAAGTCTTTCTGGATAAGAGCGTCTGGTAAATGACTAAAATGTTCATGTAAAATATCATGTGAACATAGTACAAAAGTATTGGGTCAAATTCAAATATGTAGTAAAAGTTTAGAATTTGGTGCCATTTTCCTAGCACGCAATGATTACAAGATTGGATGCATTTGCTGTTTGTTTTGGTTGTGTTTGAGATGATTTTGTGCCTAATAGAAATCAATGGTAAATAATGTATCATACCCCACCAAAAATTCTACCCTCCCATGTTATTGTAATGACGAGAGATTAACATGTCTTGGGGGTATCATATAAAATGCTACCCTCCCATGTTATTATAATGGTGAGAGGTTAACATGTTTTGGGGGTATCATATAAAATGCTACCCTCCCATGTTATTGTAATGGTGAGAGGTTAACATGTTTTGGGGGTATGATATCAAAATCTACCCTCCCATGTTATTGTAATGGTGAGAGGTTAACATGTTTTGGGGGTGTGATATTTGTGCATCTAACATTCTCACTGATCATTATTCATGATTCATTCAGGACTATCTGTAATCATGGTAGCATCCACATTTAATGTAGATGTGTCTAGAAACATATTATATTCTTATTTACAATAAGGGACTCTAAAATGTCACAATACATTATTTGCTATACATTTCTATTGCAATTATCTGAAACGCAAACAGCAAATGCATACAACAAATGTGTAGAGCCACAAGCTTGATGTAGTCATTGTGTGCTAAGAATATGGGACCAAATACAAAATGTTGACTTCTTTAATACACATATCAGTGAATTTGTTGGCTTCTTTAATTCAGGTGAATTTGTCAGAATACTTTTGATCCCCCAAAATCGGGGGGGCTATTTATTTATTAATTTTACCTTTATTTACCTAGGCAAGTCAGTTAAGAACAAATTCTTGTTTACAATCACCGCCTCGGAACAGTGGGTTAACTGCCTTGTTAACTGCCTTGTGCAGAATGACAGATTTTTATCTTGTCAGCTCGGGGATTCGATCTAGCAACCTTTCGGTTACTGGCTCAACACTCTAACCACTAGGCTACCTGCCACCCTATGTACATAAAGTGCTGTAATTTCTAAACGGTTCACCCGATATGGATGAAAATACCCTGAAATGAAAGCTGACAGTCTGCACTAACCTCATACTCATTGTATCATTTTGAATGTAATGTGCTGGAGTACACAGCCAAAACAACCAAACATGTGTCTCTGTCCCAATTTAGTTTTTGAGCTTACTGTATATGTTATGGAAGGGACTGGTCAGGTGGTATCGAAAGTCTCCAGTAAGCATGTGATCCCCAGTATAACTTCCTGTTTTGTATATCTGTGCTGCTCTCCATCTCTCTCTTCTCAGGTGTCTGACTCTGTGAGTGGACAGACGGTGGTGGACCCTAAAGGTTATCTCACTGACCTAAACTCTATGATCCCCACGCATGGAGGAGACATCAGGTGAGTGGCCCAGAGAATAAACTTAGCTACGAACACACATTTGTTGCTGATCTATATCTCTGTCTGTGTTGTTGACTGTCTTCTTGTGAATGTGCAGTGACATTAAGAAGGCCCGTCTGCTGCTGAAGTCAGTGAGGGAGACCAACCCCCACCACCCCCCCGCCTGGATTGCTTCGGCCAGGCTAGAGGAGGTGACAGGGAAACTACAGGTGGCCCGGAACCTCATCATGAAGGGCACTGAGATGTGTCCCAAGGTAACATACTTTACAGTTTGTGTATCTTTTCAAAGTGCACTTCTTGCTTCCCATGATGCTTATCTGTATATTTGTGTGTTCACTTTTTAGGTTTTAAATGCGGCATTCAATTTCTCCACCAGTCAGTGTCTGTGCTGGCCTGGTTAGATTTCCAGACATTAAAAATGGGCTGGCCTAATTACCCTGTATTAGATAATAGATAGGTCTAGTCTAGAAGTGTCTCTGGCTGTAATCTGCACATTACTGCAGACTAATGATAGTGCTCAAAAACTTCACCTCATTGGTGATAATGATTGATGGATGTGACTGCTAGTCTACAGCCTGGTGACTCAGCCAAGGCAGTGGTGACCCAGGCAATGTGTATGATGAATGGGTGTGTTTTGTCCCCAGAGTGAGGATGTGTGGCTGGAGGCTGCCAGGCTTCAGCCAGGGGACACAGCCAAGGCAGTGGTGGCCCAGGCGGTGCGTCACCTCCCCGGGTCTGTCCGCATCTACATCAGAGCAGCCGAGCTGGAAACTGACGTTAGGGCCAAGAAACGCGTCCTCAGGAAGGGTGAGATGTTTGTGCCCTGTCAAAGCTACAATGGTGCAAACCAGTTCTTGTTGAGACCTGTAAAGCCTTGTTCGCATTGACAGTTTGAAGTGACTCATCAAGTTTTCGAATCTGTTATTTTTCTTGGAGTCTGAACAGCCAATGGTAGGCATTGTTGTCACCTTAGCTTGCTACCTAACTGTTGAATGATAGGAAGTTATCTGTCTACACCACTGTGCCAAGTCATTACTATGACAACTAGTGTGGTATTGTCAGCAGATGATTTCTGCCTGAACACACACACATCCGATTTGTTCACTTGTAACTTGTTCTTTGGACAGTAGAGCCCGACCAATTTATCGGTTCACCAATATTATTGGCCGATATTTCGTACCGTTTAATCCATTGAAAAGGACCAATATAAGATGCAAAGAAAACGCTCGTCATAAAAGCCGTTCTTGATAGAATTTGACTTTTTGTACATTTCGCGCTACACTAAGACTGGACACTACCACCGGGCCAACGCATCCACACCAGTCAGAGGGGAGAGTGAACTAACTCTTAGTCTTACTGCTTCTACTGTGAGTGCTGAGTGGACAGAAGCTTGCCAGCTCAATAAAATGCGCACAGGCCATTTACTGTTACGTAAAGTGTCATGGTAGGGTGTCGTGACAAACAATGGATGCAATGCCCAAATGTAAAGTAAGTGCTGTGCTAAGAAGTTCAAAGTTGTGTTAATGTTATAGCTTTTTAGTGAAGCCAGCAATCTGTTGTGTTATTTTTGCTCTTTAGTAAGGGTATTCCTCAAGCTCTAACATTCAAATGTTTTCAGAGACACAAAAAAACATGTCACTGTCACTTGGTAGGGACTGGTCCTTATTCACATTTCGCCAATCGCCATTTCCGTGACGAGTGCAACCTATCCAGTTAACTAGCTGTGTGTGAGGACTTGACGATGTCCTCTGAGGGATGGTGCTATCAGGGATCTTTGGGATGTCCCTACGCTAAATCCCAACCACAGATAGAACAATGAGCAAGATATTTCACCGGATGTATAAATGTGAAGCATCCGGTAGGCGTTGCCACGCACTACCAAATATGGGGATGAGAGGAAACCCAGTGGCTGGCAGTAGGAGAAGATGGGGCGAAATGGATTTTTGCCAACATTCTGCTAATTTTCTCATTGATTAAACATTTGATCTCAATACAGTTTTCTGTTTCCAAAACTAGAATCTGTTACAAAGAGAGTAGACTAAGTTTGTAGACTTAAAAATTGCATTATTTAGGAGTGCAAGGGCAAATTTAGTTATTGCACACGCACACTACACCGGGTAGTGTTCCCTAACAGAAATATCCAAAATACATGATACAATGCGGCAATACGACCTCGATTGCTCAGTTTAGCTGAGCGGACAGCTCTAGGAAGAGTCTTGGTGGTTCCAAACTTCTTCCATTTAAGAATGATGGAGGCCACTGTGTTCTTGGGGACCTTCAATGCTGCAGATTTTTTTGGGGTACCCTTCCCCAGATCTGTGCCTCGACACAATCCTGTCTCGGAGTTCTACGGTAAATTCCTTCGACCTCATGGCTCTGTTATGCACTGACGAGTGTGTTCCTTTCCAAATCATGTCTGATAAATTGAATTTACCACAGGTGGACTCCAGTCAAGTTGTAGAAATGTCTCAAGGATGTTCAATGGAAACAGGATGCACCTGAGCTCAATTTCGAGTCTCGTAACAAAGGGTCTGAATACTTATGAAAATAAGGTATTTCTGTTTTTGTTTTTTTATACATTTGCTAAAAAAAAWTAAAAATCTGTGTTCACTTTGTCTTTATGGGGTATTGTGTGTAGATTGATGAGGAAACAGTTTTATGTAATACATTTTAGAATGAGGCTGTAACGTAACAAAGTGGAAAAAGTCAAGGGGTCTGAATACTTTCCAAATGCACTGTATATCAGTTATCGGTGAATATTTCCACTCTAAAATTGGAATTGGATCCAAAAATCCCATATCGGCCTGGCTCTATTGGACAATCAGTTTTTAAAAATGAAATTGAAAAACAAAACTGATGTAATCATTAAGGCCTGCACTGTGAACAAGGCTTAAGTGTCTGCTATTGAGACTATTGAGCTTGGACTAGTGATGAAAGGAAAGACTGAGAGAAGAGGGAAATAAAAAGTTCAACAGGCCACCACTCCATTTGAACCCAACCTTGAACCTTGTTTCTTATCCCAGTTGACACTTCTAGCCACGTGAGAGCGCTGCTCCATTACACACACACAGTGCTGTTCCCAGCAGCATACTTCTTTGAGAGACTGGATGTTTTGCTTCCTTTGAAAGTGTTCAGCCCCTACATATCTGGGCTGCCCCTGTCTGTATTTCACCATAGAAATAAAAAACCTTCTCTATTTATCCATCACAGTGCGCCTAGAAGATTGAGGCAATGAGTTGGTATTAAAATGATAATTGCCATGATTACATTATGAATTTTTTTGCAGAAATGTTTGTGTTTTAGGGTTGGACAATATCCAGATTTTCATATCGTCACGTCATCGGGATTTACGGTATTACTGTCTTAGTGCACAAGGGTGCACTAAAAATGCAACAAAAAAACAAATGGGCGTCTATTACCAGAATGCTAACAAAATTAGCACAGGTAATGGCGTATAGTGGCTGCTAGCTAAATATGCTAACGAGCACAAATGAAAATAAACTAATTGCGAATACAGGCAATCCAGCTCATAAAGAAAAAAATCTGTAAGGTTTCCATCCAACTGGCAACAAATCTGCTTCAAGAAAATGTGTATTTTCCCACCAGTGCTGTTTCCACCAAACKGACTTGTTGCAGATAAAAGTCACGTTATGACAATCCACACAAAATGTACTTTTTCACTTTTATGTTTTCATGTACCAAATAAAAATCGAATGTTCAATGTGTATCCATCGCATTTTCAACTCTACCGATAGTTTTGTTACCAAAACTGTTGCGTTAAATGGCCTTTGTGCCTACTCTGGTCATACCGTGGGCTTTCACCACCCTGTGAAGAGTCGTAGTGGGAGGACCTAATGCACCATGTCATCCCATGACTCCCAACTTTACTTCCATATGATGGTTATTCTATCAATATTTGCACATAAAGGCGTTGCCACTGTCGTTTCACGCATATGTAATTTTACTGACAAAAAGATCCCACCATGTCGAACAAACGATCGGTCATTTATACAATTCGGTCACGGGCCAAAAAAGTTTGGGAACCCCAGGTGTAACTCCTCTCTCTGTGTGTCCCACAGCGCTGGAGAATGTGTCTAAGTCAGTTCGTCTGTGGAAAACTGCTGTAGAACTGGAGGAGCCAGAGGATGCCAGGATCATGCTGAGCAGAGCTGTGGAGTGCTGTCCCACTAGCGTGGAGGTACACACATTGATATTGTGCAATGTTCTCATAAGGACCCAGTCTCATACAACTCTACCTTCTGCATTCTGACCCTGACTGCTCATCCCAAAATATCAACTTTTTTTTTTTTCACCCCCTTCCCTCACCTTCCTGCCCCCTCTACCTGTGTAGTTGTGGCTGGCACTGGCGCGGTTGGAGACCTATGAGAATGCCAGGCGTGTCCTGAACAAGGCCCGTGAGAACATCCCTACGGACCGCCACATCTGGATCACCGCCGCCAAACTGGAGGAGGCCAACGGGAATACGCAAATGGTGGAGAAGATTGTTGACAGAGCCATCACATCACTCGGGGCCAATGGGGTCGAGATCAACAGAGAACAGTGGATACAGGTGAGAGGGAGAAAGTGTGTGAGAGAGAGGTGAGAATTTAGAGCACGAAACACCAGTGTGCTACAAAGTGTTATTTTCCTGTGACCCACTGAATAAACAACAGTCTCCTGCAGCCATTATCCAAAAGCCTTCCGCTTCACCCCAGCATATTCAAAACGTCTAATGTTGACAAGTTCCTTCACCCTTTACTCAAATCATGCCTATGTTGCCCTTGACTCCACTGTGTAAAAGGATACTGTAGTCACTTCCTCTCTTCAGAGGTGCTGGCGTGCCAGAGTCATTTGGAACAACTCTCTCGTCCATCTTATTTAATCACTGCAGCACAAAACAAGTGGAGAACTCAAACACTTTGCACGGTGTGTGTGTGTCACTTCCTGCAGGTAGGTGACTGATGTCTTTCTGACCTCTGTGCATTTCACCTCTGTTCAACTTGCACTTATTGTTGTGCAACCAAGCTTTGGATTGCAATTATCTGTCGGATTTATTTTTTGKTTTTCTTTTCCCTTGTTTTTACTCTTTTCTTGGCTCTAAAGTGAAGTGGTCCATCAACAGTTCTCTGGAACAGGCATGGGAGGTATATTGGAGTACACAGGGGTAATATTAAGCATATGGGTTTGGCACTGCAGAGCCAGATCAAACACTGGCTTGATTCAACTCAAAAGAAAGATTTCATGTCATGTTTTTCCCCAGTACAGTTGGAAGCCCTAGCCACCCATAAATCAGTCTATAAATGGTTGAGGATCCCTGGTTGTTTTTTTAGAGGACGTGGGGACAAGTTTTCACATAAATCGCTCTGTAGTTGCTCCAGCATTCCACTGGCTTGCCTGTGGTTCTCTCTCGCTCTCTCTCCTCCCCCTCCCTCCTGTCCTTCCTTTCAACTCCCCCCCTCCCTTTCAAACTTTTCTCACGATTCGTCTTCTCTTCCCTCCCTCATCTTTTCATTTTCCCTCCCGTCCGTACCCCTCTCTGTCCTCTCCTCGCTCAACCTATTCTTTCTGCCTCTCCCCCCTCGTCTCCAGGATGCAGAGGAATGTGATAAAGCTGGCAGCGTGGCAACGTGCCAGGCGGTGATCCGGGCGGTTATTGGCATCGGCATCGAGGAGGAGGACTGTAAACACACCTGGATGGAGGATGCAGAGAGTGTAAGCATGATGACCTTTCACCCATTCCTTATCCTCTAATATCTCCATCCCCCGGATCTAATATCGCGATCCCCCTGGATCTATTATCGAGATACTCAGTTTATATTAGACACATATGGCATGTCCTTAGTTTGATACATTATCTGTAATTATTTTTTATTTCAGTGTGTGTCCCATGGGGCTCTGGAGTGTGCCCGTGCCATCTATGCCCACGCCCTGCAGATGTTCCCTAGCAAGAAGAGTGTGTGGCTCCGCGCAGCCTACTTCGAGAAGAACCACGGCACCAGGTGTGTGTTGAAAGTTGAATTAAATACCGGTACCTATTGATTGTAATTGTATCAAAGTAGATATCATCACTGTGGCACGATGTCATTGGCAAATGATTCAATAGAAGCCAATCAATTTCATTAGTTGCTTTTCATTCATTTAATGTATGTAAAATAGTAATTATTTATGTAAGGAATCAACGAGGGGCTATGCGTTCTCTGGAAAATAATGAGGGACGTGGAAGGTGTGTTCCACAACGCATTAGCGAAGTGGAACTGACCTTCCACGAGAACGCATAGCCCCAAGTTGATTTTTYGATTTATACCATGGCAGTAATTTAACAAATTTACTGCTAGAAATGTGTTGATTTGCAGGGAGAAATGTGTTTAACATCCACTGAAGTAGCTAGCAAGTTTACTAGATAGCGACAATAGTTGCCTTGGTAACAAACAGACTTGCTAGTTTAGCTAACCAAACCCATACGGTTAGTTATGATCAATCACTGTTTCAAAGCCTGCCTGTCCTCACACTTTCTCACCATTACTTATTCAATCTCTTTCCTTTCTCCCCCCTCTGTCTTTACCCACATCTCTCACTCCCTCATTTTCTTCTCATCTGACCCCCTTTCTATCTCTCCATGATGCACCCTTTTACTTCTCACTGTCCACTATCCACCCCCCCTCCCCCTCAGGGAGTCTCTGGAGGCGCTGCTGCAGAGGGCAGTGGCTCACTGTCCCAAGGCTGAGGTACTATGGCTGATGGGGGCCAAGTCTAAGTGGCTGGCTGAGGACGTGCCTGCTGCCCGCAGCATCCTGGCTCTGGCCTTCCAGGTGAGAGAGAAACAATGATCTTGCTAGCTGGAGTAAACATGCTTATTCCAACAGTATCTTTCTTTATAATAACAGGGTACACAGCAAAGTGCAAACCAACATTTGGTGGAAGTAAAACACCCTTCCTCCTATCTGTCTGTGTCCAGGCTAACCCTAACAGTGAGGAGATCTGGCTGGCTGCTGTGAAGTTGGAGTCTGAGAATAATGAATACGAGAGAGCACGTCGACTACTGGCCAAGGCCCGCAGCAGTGCTCCTACTGCCAGGGTGAGTGTGGGGGTTTGTCGGGGTTTCCGTTAGCCGGCAATTGCCTGCTTTCGGCCAATAAATCGAAATGAAAAGCCGATCAAATTGTTGTCGGCCAAAAAAAATCCCATTTATTAATTGATGGAAATACCAGTCGATGGAAATACATTTGACCGTCATGCTTATCAGTATATAGGTTAATGTGCATCATTTGGTGGAATGAAATTGGCCTATTTTCGTTAGTCATTATGTATCTTATTCATCCAACACAACTATCATACACGCCCAGCATACAGAGCCTATTTTGAGTGGGATTTCTCCTGATGGAGGAAAACATGCACTTTTATATAAGCCCATTCATTGCGCAACAATTCTAAATGCAATCGCATGTTAAACCATTTGGTGCCAGGTAAGATTATCATTATGTGCATTTTCATGGATCAGTTTTATTTCAATAATAACTTTTTAGTTTCTATGTATGCTTAGATGTTTTTCACTGACAGCCCCAGCTCAATAATCAGCTAGGCCTATTGCCAGGCTTCCCAAATAGACATAAAAATTGTAATAAATAAATAAATAATGATCCTTGATTTCTCTGGCCAAGTCATGCTTTCTGGTGAAGTATTTTCACTGATTTTATTTTATATATTTTATGTCTCCTGTTCTATTGGACCCACTGCTATGTCATTTCTCTCCTGTTCTTTTGGACCCACCGCTATGCCATTTCTCTCCTGTTCTATTGGACCCACCGCTATGCCATTTCTCTCCTGTTCTTTTGGACCCACCGCTATGCCATTTCTCTCCTGTTCTATTGGACCCACCGCTATGCCATTTCTCTCCTGTTCTATTGGACCCACCGCTATGCCATTTCTCTCCTGTTCTATTGGACCCAACGCTATGCCATTTCTCTCCTGTTCTATAGAACCCACCAATATGCCATTTCTCTCCTGTTCTATTGGACCCAACGCTATGCCATTTCTCTCCTGTTCTATAGGACCCACCAATATGCCATTTCTCTCCTGTTCTATTAGACGCAACGCTATGCCATTTCTCATATTAACAACCCATGATAGTTGTTGCATCTTTAGATCTCCCCTTTTTCTAAGTTTCTAACAGAGATTTACATTTCTGTCACATGGAACAGCACTCAGTGTGAGCTGTTTAGAATGGTGTTTTATTGACTGCTTTATTACACGAGTTGCATGTTCTGTTAAAATGAATTACCATAATCTAATATGCATATGGGTCGGGTAAATATCTCAAATAATAGCCTGTAAATTAAAATCTTCCCGGTCACGTTGTACGGTGCCACATTTTCCTCACGGAAACCCTGACAGGCGGCTGCAGCTCAGTGAGTGTGGGTGCTCCAGTCCATTACTCATGTTTTGTGGGGCTGCAGCTAGTGAGTGTGGGTTCTCCAGCCCATTACCTCATGTTGTGGGGCGCCGCTCAGTGAGTGTGGGTGCTCCAGTGTGGGTGCCCAGTCCATTTACCTCATGCTGTGGGCTACCGCTCAGTGAGTGGGGTGCTCCAGCCCATTACCTCATGCTGTGGGGCTGCGCTCAGTGAAGTGTGGGTGCTCCAGCCATTACCTCATGCTGTGGGGCTGCCGCTCAGTGAGTGTGGGTGCTCCAGCCCATTACCTCATGCTGTGGGCTGCGCTCAGTGAGTGTGGGTGCTCCAGCCATTACCTCATGCTGTGGGGCTACGCTCAGTGAGTGTGGTGGCTCCAGCCATTACCTCATGCTGTGGGGCTGCCGCTCAGTGAGTGTGGGTGCTCCAGTCCATTACTCATGCTGTAGGGCTGCAGCTCAGTGAGTGGTGGGTGCTCCAGCCCATTACCTCATGCTGTGTGGCTGCCCTCAGTGAGTGTGGGTGCTCCAGCCCATTTACCTCATGCTGTGGGGCTACCGCTCAGTGAGTGTGGGTGCTCCAGTCCATTACCTCATGCTGTGGGGCTGCGCTCAGTGAGTGTGGGTGCTCCAGTCCATTACCTCATGCTGTGTGGCTACCTCAGTGAGTGTGGGTGCTCCATGTCCATTACCTCATGCTGTGGGGCTGCAGCTCAGTGAGTGTGGGTGCTCCAGTCCATTACTCATGCTGTGGGGCTGCCGCTCAGTGAGTGTGGGCCATGGACCTCATGCATTATTCATAATTTTTCTCTCCTCTCTTCCTTCTCGCTGTCCTCTTGTTTAAAACAGCTTCTTGCGTTCCAATGAGGGGGGGACTCGTCAAGAGATTATCAAACGAGCCTTAGTGTTGAGGAGCATAGTATTTTTTAAACCTTTATTTAACTAGGCAGGTCAGTTAAAGAACAAATTCTTATTTTCAATGACGGCCTAGGAACAAGTGGGTTAACTGCCTTGTTCAGGGGCAGAACACGACAATATTTGTACCTTGTCAGCTCGGGGAAAAGGTCTTTCTTGAATCACACCAGGAGTTCTTTGATGTGTTAAGATGGAGACAAGATGGTGTCTCAAAGCTGATCTTGTGTGATGTATACTCCCATGTATTAAATTGGATTCGATGGTAAAAGTTACCCCCCCCCACTCTGAGAGATCAGAGCTGGTCTGTCTGGAATCATCTAGTGCTTTAGGCTTCAATCGTTCCTCTCCTCGGAGATAGCAGCTTGATCTTTGTACCAATGTTGATTTGCTTTGGCTTCTAATGTCAGAGCACTTGACTTGTTACTTCTCTTAGCTCAGTGGTGTTAACCCTTTGGAGGTTACCTTCTCTTAGTTCATTGTGTTAAAACCCTTTGAGGGTTACCTTCTCTTAGCTCAGTGGTGTTAAACCCTTTGGAGGGTTACCTTCTCTTAGCTCAGTGGTGTTAAAACCCTTTGGAGGGTTACCTTCTCTAGCTCAGTTGGTGTTAAAACCTTTGGAGGGTTACCTTTCTTGCTCATGGTGTTAACCCTTTGGAGGGTTCCTTCTCTTAGTTCAGTGGTGTTAACCCTTTGGAGGTTACCTTCTCTAGTCAGTGGTGTTAAAACCCTTTGGAGGGTTACCTTCTCTTAGCTTCAGTGGTGTTAAAACCCTTTGGAGGGTTACCTTCTCTAGTTCATGTGGTTAAAAACCTTTGGATGGTTACCTTCTCTTAGCGCAGTGGTGTTAACCCTTTGGAGGGTTACCTTTCTTAGTTTCGTGGTGTTAAAACCCTTTGGAGGGTTACCTTCTCTCAGCTCAGTGGTGTTAAAACCCTTTGGAGGGTTACCTTCTCTTAGCTCAGTGTGTTAAAACCTTTGGAGGTTACCTTTCTTAGTTCATTGGTGTTAAAACCCTTTGGAGGGTTACTTCTCTTAGCTCAGTGGTGTTAAAACCCTTTGGGGTTACCTTTTTGTTCATGGTGTTAAAACCCTTTGGAGGGTTACCTTCTCTTAGTCATTGTGTTAAACCTTTGGAGGGTTACCTTCTCTTAGCTCAGTGGTGTTAAAACCTTTGGAGGGTTACCTTTCTTAGTTCATTGGTGTTAAAACCTTGGAGGTTACTTCTCTTAGCTCAGGGTGTTAAACCCTTCGGGTTACCTTCTCTTAGCTCAGTGGCGTAACCTTCGGAGGTTTGGCCGGTGGGGCTTTCTTTGGCTCGTTGTGCTCTAGCGACTCCTAGTGACAGGACCGTGCGCCTGCAAGCTGAACCCGGTTGTCAGTGGAACTGTGTTTCCTCCGACACGTTGGTGCGGCTGACATCCGGGTCAAGCAGGCGGTGTGATAAATAGGTAGGCGGCCAGGTGGCCATGTTTTTTGGAGGACGCGTGACTTCGCCTCTCCGAGCGCTTTGAGGGAGTTGCAGAGATGAGCCAAGGGACGTAATTCAGGGGAAAATGGGGGGGGATATGCTTGTGGTCATACCACCCTGAACACGCATGTTCAGGGTCGGGCCTGATGAGCACCGGGATGGGAGACCGCCTGGGAGATAACCAGGTGTAGTAAGCTGTATAAAATAACAACACAGAAATAGATGTGGTGCGTGCGATGGTTCCCTAATGCTGGAAGGGGGGGGGGGGGGGGGCTCTGCTCTGCTCAGAAGATTCTATAGTTGGATGTCTATGAACATATAACATAACATCATAACCCTGTTAGTTTAACGGGGTCTTCTTCCTCCTGTGTGTTCCTGTAGATTCATGGACTAGTTTTTCAACCACTCCACTATTTTTTGTTAACAAACTGTAGTTTTGGCAAGTCGGTTAGGACATCTACTTTGTGCATGACGCAAGTAATCTGTCTAACAATTGTTTACAGACAGATTATTTCACTTATAATTCACTGTATCACAATTCCAGTGGGTCAGAAGTTTACATACACTAAGTTGACTGTGCCTTCAAACAGATTGGAAAATTCCAGAAAATTGTCATGGCTTTAGAAGCTTCTGATAGGCTAATTGACATAATTTGAGTCAATTAGAGGTGTACCTGTGGATGTATTTCCAGGCCAACTTCAAACGAGTGCCTCTTTGCTTGACATCGGTGGGAAATTACACAACCTCCACAAGTCTGGTTCATCCTTGGGAGCAATTTCCAAACGCCTGAAGGTACCACGTTCATCTGTACAAACAATAGTACGCAAGTACAAACACCAGGGACCAGCAGCCGCCATAACCGCTCAGGAAGGGAGCTCTGTTCCTAGAGATGAATGTACTTGGTTGCGAAAAGTGCAAATCAATCACAGAACAACAGCAAAGGACTTGTGAAGATGCTGGAGGAAACGGGTACAAAGTAACGATATCCACAGTAAAACTAGTCCTATTTGACATAACCTGAAAAGCCGCTCAGCAAGGAAGAAGCCACTGCTCCAAAACCGCCATAAAAAAGCCAGACTACGGTTTACAACTGCACATGGGGACAAAGATCATACTTTTTGGAGAAATGCCTCTGGTCTGATGAACAAAAATAAACTGATTGGCATAATGACCATGTTATGTTTGGAGGAAAAAGGGGGATGCTTGCAAGCCGAAGAACACCATCCCAACCTTGAAGCACGGGGGTGGCAGCATCATGTTGTGGGGTGCTTTGCTGCAGGAGGGACTGGTGCACTTCACAAAATAGATGGCATCATGAGGGAAAAAATGATGTGGAGATATTGAACCAACATCTAAAGACATCAGTCAGGAAGTTTAAAGCTTGGTCGCAATGGGTCTTCCTAATGGGCAATGACAGCAAGTATACTTCCAAAGTTGTGGCAAAATGGCTTAAGGACAACTGAGTCAAGGTATTGGAGTGGCCATCGCAAAACCTGACCTCAATCCTATAGAAACTTGTGGACAGAACTGAAAAAGCATGTGCGAGCAAGGAGCCTACAAAACTGACTCAGTTACACCAGCTTGTCAGGAGGAATGGGCAAAATTCACCCAACTTATTGTGGGAAGCTTGTGGAAAGCTACCTGAAACGTTTGACCGAAGTTAAACAATTTAAAGGCAATGCTACCAAATACTAATTGAGTGTATGTAAACTTCTGCCCCACTGGGAATGTGATGAAAGAAATTAAAGCTGAAATAAATAATTCTCTCTACTATTATTCTGACATTTCACATTCTTAAAATAAAGTTGTGATCCTTACTGACCTTAGACAGGGATTTTTTTACTAGGGTTAAATGTCAGGAATTGTGAATCTGAGTTTAAATGTATTTGACTAAGGTGTTGTAAACTTCCCGACTTCAACTGTATATAACATCATGACCATGTTAGTCTAACTGGGTCTTCTTCCTCCCCGTGTGTTCCTGTAGATTCATGGCCACCAACGACCTGATGTCGGAGCTGCAGAAAGACTCCATCAAGCTGGACGATGACAGTGAACGCAAGGTGGTCAAGATGATCTCTCAAGCTACTGGAAGACAAAAACGGAGAGGTCCAGAATCTGGCCGTCAAATGGTGAGAGATCTCTGCTCTCTCTGTCTGTTGTGTGTGTGTGTGTT
>NC_036857.1:5650371-5696414 GCF_002910315.2 Salvelinus sp. IW2-2015 | reverse complement strand
GGAGGAGTCTTGGCTGACTGTAGGACTCGCTCTGATTCAGCTCTTTGTATCCATAAAGGAGTCTTGGCTGACTGTAGGACTCGCTCTGATTCAGCTCTTTGTATCCATAGAGGAGTCTTGGCTGACTGTAGGACTCGCTCTGATTCAGCTCTTTGTATCCATAGAGGAGTCTTGGCTGACTGTAGGACTCGCTCTGATTCAGCTCTTTGTATCCATAGAGGAGTCTTGGCTGATGTAGGACTCGCTCTGATTCAGCTCTTTGTATCCATAGAGGAGTCTTGGCTGACTGTAGGACTCGCTCTGATTCAGCTCTTTGGTATCCATAGAGGAGAGTCTTGGCTGAGGCTAACAGTTAAAGGTTATGGCTAAATTTGATCACTCTGTTTTCCCAGAGAATTGTCCTGCGCCGCAGGAAATATAAACTTGTAGTGTAATTTCAAGTTTGTAATTTCCACGTAAAAATTGTCCGACTTGATTTTCCCTAACATAAAATGTATTAACCCCTACAAAAATGTCCATTGATTATAATCCACGTTTCTTGTAGCTGCAGGATTATTTTCCTGCGGTGAGAAACTGGTCGAATTAAGACTTACATCTGTACAGTGGAGCAGCAGGATATTGTCTTCTGTCCCCCCTCAACTAAAGTTCCGGTCGAGGCTCACACGTGAACCATACACAAGCATCATATTATATATCCTCTATCACACATCCGCTCATTCCCACCCATACACAAGCATCATATTATATATCCTCTATCACACATCCGCTCATTCCCACCCATACACAAGCATCATATTATATATCCTCTATCACACATCCGCTCATTCCCACCCATACACAACCCAGGGTTGACCGGGAAGATGACCGGGAAGATTTTAATTCACCGGCCATGACAGAAATCACATTTAGATTATGGAAATGCGTCTTAACAGACCACGGAACTCATGTAATGAAGGAGACAAAAAAGCATAATTTTCAAACATTTGTCAAATTGCAATTCGCTGGGAAGATGCCATTCTAAACAGTTCACCTGATAGCGTGTGACAGAGATGAAAATCTGTTAAAAAAGTAGAAACAGGAGGGAATCTAAAGATGCAACAGCTACGATGGGTTGCTAATATGACTTGGAATGTCTTTGGCTTGAGGACAATAAAGAAAGTTGATATGAAACCAATAGAACAGGAGAGAAATGACATAGGGTGGGTCCAATAGAACAGGAGAGAAATGCATAGCAGTGGGTCCAATAGAACAGGAGAGAAATGACTAGTGGTGGGTCCAGTAGAACAGGAGAGAAATGACATAGTGGTGGGTCTAATAGAACAGGAGAGAAATGACATAGTGTGGGTCTAATAGAACAGGAGAGAAATGACATAGTGGTGGTCTAATAGAACAGGAGAGAATGACATAGCGGTGGGTCCAATAGAACAGGAGAGAAATGACATAGCAGTGGGTCCAATAGAACAGGAGAGAAATGACATACAGTGGGTCCAATAGAACAGGAGAGAAATGAATAGTGGTGGGTCATAGAACAGGAGAGAAATGGCATAGCAGTGGGTCCAATAGAACAGGAGAGAAATGACATAGTGGTGGGCGTCAGTAACAGGAGAGAAATCTAGTTGGTCTAATAGAACAGGAGAGAAATGACATAGTGGTGGGTCTAATAGAACAGGAGAGAAATGACATAGTGGTGGGTCTAATAGAACAGGAGAGAAATGACATAGCGGTGGGTCCAATAGAACAGGAGAGAAATGACATAGCAGTGGGTCCAATAGAACAGGAGAGAAATGACATAGCAGTGGGTCCAATAGAACAGGAGAGAAATGAAATAGTGGTGGGTCCATAGAACAGAGAGAAATGGCATAGTGGTGGGTCTAATAGAACAGGAGAGAAATGACATAGTGGTGGGTCCAATAGAACAGGAGAGAAATGCATAGCGGTGGGTCTAATAGAACAGGAGAGAAATGACATAGTGGGGGTCCAATAGAACAGGAGAGAAATGACATATGTGGTGGGTCTAATAGAACAGGAGAGAAATGACATAGTGGTGGTGCCAATAGAACAGGAGAGAAATGACATAGCGGTGGGTCCAATAGAACAGGAGAGAAATGACATAGTGGGGGTCCAATAGAACAGGAGAGAAATGACATAGTGGGGTCCAGTAGAACAGGAGAAAATGACATAGCGGTGGGTCTAATAGAACAGGAGAGAAATGACATAGTGGTGGCGTCAATAGAACAGGAGAAAATGACATAGTGGGGGTCCAGTAGAACAGGAGAGAAATGACATAGCGGTGGGTCTAATAGAACAGGAGAGAAATGACATAGTGTGGGTCCAATAGAACAGGAGAGAAATGACATAGTGGTGGGTCTAATAGAACAGGAGAGAAATGACATAGTGGTGTCCAATAGAACAGGAGAGAAATGACATAGTGGTGGGTCCAATAGAACAGGAGATAAATGACATAGTGGGGGTCCAGTAGAACAGGAGAGAAATGACATAGTGGGGGTCAATAGAACAGGAGAGAAATGACATAGTGGGGGTCCAATAGAACAGAGAGAGAAATGGCATAGCGGTGGGTCTTAATAGAACAGGAGAGAAATGCATAGTGGGGTCCAATAGAACAGGAGAGAAATGACATAGTGGGGGTCCAATAGAACAGGAGAGAAATGACATAGCTGGGGGTCTAATAGAACAGGAGGAAATGACATAGTGGTGGTCTAATAGAACAGGAGAGAAATGGCATAGTGGGGGTCCAATAGAACAGGAGAGAATGACATAGTGGTGGGTCCAATAGAACAGGAGAGAAATGCATAGTGGGTCCAATAGAAAGGAGAGAAATGACATAGTGTGGGTCTAATAGAACAGAGAGAAATGACATAGTGGTGGGTCTAATAGAAACAGGAGAGAATGGATAGTATGGATACAAAGAGCTGAATCAGAGCGAGTCCTACAGTCAGCCAAGACTCCTCTATGGATACAAAGAGCTGAATCAGAGCGAGTCCTACAGTCATCCATCCTCCAGTTTGCCCAACCTCAACATCAGTGTCGGGTGAAAGAGAACGAAAGCCCCAGGGGATATTTCAAAACTCATTTGTCTTGTCAGAATGGCCCAGTGGGATATATAGATCACATGGTGTGCACACACACAGTTCCCTCAGTCATTTACTATCAGGGGAAATGTGAATGTGGAAGCTGCTGGCTGTGCTAGGTGTGTAGGGGTTGCTTCTCGGTCACGTAGAACACCAGCAGTTGGTGAGGTGGAGACCTCAGACTTGTTTTGGGAGGAAGTATTATATGAATCTAATGGTGTGTTATCCATGCGTCCATGCCCAGGCTTGCTAGATTCACAACTGGATGGGAAACTGCCAAAGTGCTGTCTGTCTCCAGGAGATCATAGCATTGCCTTGCCAGATAAAGTAACTATGTGGTGTTGTTGAAGGTAGAAACACTCAGGCTAGGCTTGAGGATGTTGCACCTGGCAGCATTAACATGATATTAGTTACATTTGAAATGGTTGTCTGATGTCTTGCCACCAAAAATGTATTTGTTCAATGCTATTTCTTCTGCAAGATTTTATTCAGAATGGAATGCTGCTGAGAATAAGTGTTCTAATGTCAAATCAAATGTTATTTGTCACATACACATGGTTAGCAGATGTTAATGCCAGTGTAGCAAAATGCTTGTGCTTCTAGTTACGACAATGCAGTAATAACCAACGAGTAATCTAACCTAACAATTTCACAACAACCACCTTATACACACAAGTGTAAAGGGATGAAGAATATGTACATAAAGATATATGAATGAGTGATGGAGGCCTCCATGTAATGACTAAGATGAAACATGTATATACAGAGTGTGTGTTTGTCCCATTGCAGGTGTTTATGAAGTCAGTAAAGCTGGAGTGGGTTTTGGGGAACATCGAAGCGGCCCACGAGCTGTGCACCGAGGCTCTTAAACACTATGAGGACTTCCCCAAGCTCTGGATGATGAGGGGACAGATAGAGGAGCAGTCTGAGCACAACGAGAAGGCCAGGGAGGCCTACAACCAGGGGGTGAGAGAGGTGGAAGGGAGATTGGACGTGAAGACAGGAGCGGGCATTCTGGATGATGAGCGATCTGAATACATTCATATAGCTAGAGAGACAGTAGGCTGTCTGAAGTTCAATGTGGCCCAGTTATTGACCCGGTCTTAAAACAGATGTGTGTTTAACACTGATTCATCTTAACTCTGTGTGTGTGTGTGTGTGTGTGTGTGTGTGTGTGTGTGTGTGTGTGTGTGTGTGTGTGTGTGTGTGTGTGTAGCTGAAGAAGTGTCCCCACTCCATGTCCCTGTGGCTGCTGCTGTCTCGTCTGGAGGAGAGGGTTGGCCAGCTGACCAGGGCCAGATCCATTCTGGAGAAATCACGCCTCAAGAACCCACAGAGCCCAGACCTATGGTGAGATATACAGACGCATTACGCTTACACACAGACACACACACTTAAAACACACAAACTGGGTGATGCATACACATTACCTTGTGTGTGTTGTCAGGTTGGAGTCGGTGAGATTGGAGTTCAGGGCAGGGCTGAAGAACATCGCCAACACACTGATGGCTAAAGCCCTACAAGAGTGCCCCAACTCAGGTAAGACAGTCAGTCACAATGTGTGTGTGATGGAAAGCAATTCTCAGTCTTTTTAGTCTGCTAGATCCAGGTGATGATTGTCCCAGTTAGCTAGGTCTCACTGTTGAGAATATGAGATGTATTTACTCACATTAACCAGGTTTCCATCTAACATTTTTATGCGAGTCAAGTACACGTCGGATAGATAATGTCACGACAGACCTGATGGAAACAGCAAATGTGTCGGTAAACTTTGCAAATGTCGACAAAACAATACTCTAGCAAAGGTGGGATCTTCTTGTGAAATGGAGGTGGAAATGCCTTTATGCACAAATATGGATATAATAACCATTTTGACGTAAACTTGGAGTCACGCGATGATATGGTGTGTGGTCTTTCCACTAGGACTCGTCAGGAAAGCATGCAGTTTATTAGGCTGCAGATGAAATAAGTTCTGAACTTCACAGGGTGGTGAAAGTGCTAGATGAGCTTGATGATCCTTTCCAATACATTTTGAGGGTCTTTTTCTGGTGACATGATGATTGATGCTTGACTGCCGTTTGACAAAACAAAATAATAATGATCTCATCATGTAGTATGCTGTTTCTTCGAGCTGCTGGGCACATTTGCTCTTTAACGCAACAATATTTTTTAACAACAGTAGAGTTGAAAATGCGATGGAAACCCATTTACATTAGATTTTTTTATTCAGTACATAGGAATTTAACTGCACAAGTCATTTGTGTGTGCATTACGTCATCACGCACAGCCTTTTATCTGCAACAAGTCAATTTGATGATGTGAACATCTCCGCTGGGAAATGTTGTCTTTTTGTATTTATGTGGATTTTAGAATATTCACATGGAAATCTGTCGCCAACTGGTTGGAAACCTAGCTAGTGAAGTGTAAATAAAACAGAAGTGTAATGCGTTTACTCAAGTGACATGGTTTAGTCAGAATCAGAAGGTTAAAGTTGTTTGTGTTTTAACTATGTCTATATTTAATCATGATCATCAGTTCAACATGAAACAGTTCAGGGTGGAGAAAATACTCTTACATATTGTATTTACATATATCTCTGTCTTTCTGTAGGTATCCTGTGGGCTGAGGCAGTGTTTCTGGAGGCACGGCCCCAGAGGAAGACTAAGAGTGTTGATGCTCTGAAGAAGTGTGAACACGACCCACACGTCCTGCTAGCCGTAGCCAAGTACGACACACTACCAACCTACAGAACATGAATCTTTCACTCTTTCTCTCACAAACTCCCTCCTCTTATCTTTGCTATGACCACCTTCCCCTTTGTACTGTCTCAGTAGGACAACCTCCCCCCTCCTCTTATCTTTGCTATGACCACCTTCCCCTTTGTACTGTCTCATAGGACAAACTCTCCCTTGCTCTGCTTTCATTCCTTCAGTAGGTTAAACTCTCCCTTGCTCTGCCTTTCATTCCTTCAGTAGGTTAAACTCTCCCTGCTCTGCTTTCATTCCTTCAGTAGGTTAAACTCCTTCTCGCTTCATTCCCTCAGTAGGTAACTCCTCCTTGCTCTGCTTTCATTCCTTTCAGTAGGTTAAACTCTCCCTTGCTCCTGCCTTTCATTCACTTCAGTTAGGTTTAAACTCTCCCTTGCTTTGGCTTTCATTCCTTCAGTAGGTTAAACTCTCCCTTGCTCTTGCTTTCATTCCTCAGTAGGTTAAACTCTCCCTGCTTGCTTTCATTCCTTCCAGTAGGTTAACTCTCCCTTGCTCTGCTTTCATTACTTCAGTAGGTTTAAACTCTCCCTTGCTCTGCTTTCAATTCCTTCAGTAGGTTAAAACTCTCCTTGCTCTGGCTTTCATTCCTCTCAGGGTTAAACTCTCCCTCTCTGCTCTCAAAGTGAAACGCCAATATTGTTTCATTTTCTGAAACATGGCTCTCGGCACAAGACACCCCTCAATTCCAACTCAATGGATTCTCCATTCACCAGGCGGTCAGGACAGTGGAACGAGGGAAATCAGGGGGGGGGGGCGTTGCCTCTACTCCAAGCATGATGGAAGTGTCGACCCACTGTTCACCCGTCTTGGAATTCCTGATGGTCAAATGCTGACCCTTCTATCTCCCGAGGGAGTTTTCAGCTGTTATCGTGAATGTTGTAAACATTCCACCTCAGGATAAGAAAAAGCCGGCCCTTAACGAACTGTACAAGGCTTTACACCAGCAAGGAAACCTATATCCAGAGGGTGCTTTTCTGGTGATCGGCGATATTAATTCCTGTCACAAAAACACGTGATGCCCAACTTCCATCAACATGTCTCCAACGACACTAGGGGTGATAAAGTCCTAGACCACTGTTATTCTACCCACAAGCAAGCATGTAAGGCCCTTCCTCATCCGCCATTCGACAAATCAGATCATGACTCTGTTCTCCTGCTTCCTGTTTACAAGCAGAAACTCAAACAGGAAGTACCCGTGACACGCTCAGTTAAGAAATGGTCACCAGAATCACAGATGATGCTACAGGTCTGCTTTGCTAGCAGGCTAGGGTTCGCTGCTTCCCCAATCAAAAGACCTGGATTAACACTGAGGTTGGCGCTAAAATAAAGGCCAAGGCTACCGCACACAGCGCTATCGTAGACAACCCTGAGTCTACGGCAAAGGACAGGAACGACTAAGAAGTCCCGCTATGACCTCTTCAGTCATCAAACGAGCCAAAGGACAATCATACTACACAGGCTCCGCCGCCCGCCGCATGTGACAGGGGCTACAGTCCATTACGGACTGCAAAGGATGACCTTACCGTGATCTGCCCAGCGAGGCCTCTCTACCAGACCAACTCAATGCATTTTCTGCACGCTTTGACAACAACAACATAGCGTCGGGTGTGAGGGCCGTCACCGATCTAGAGGACTGGGTGATCTCACACATTGACTACTGCACTGTAGCACTCACTCGTGTAATCATGAAGTGCTTTGAGAGGCTGGTTATTGCACACATTAACTCAACCATCCCAGACACCCTAGACACACTCCAATTTGCATACCGCCCCAACAGATCCATATATAACACAATCTCAATTTCTCTCCACACTGCCCTCACCCACCTAGATAAGAGGAAAACCTATGTTAGTACTCTGTTCATTGACTACAGCTCAGCGTTCAACACCATTGTCCCCTCCAAGCTCGTCACCAAGCTTAGAACTCTGGGTCTGAACGCCTCCCTCTGCAACTGGTTCCTGGACTTCCTGATGGGCCGAGCCCAGGTGGTGAGGGTAGGCAACATAACCTYTGCCAAGCTAACMCTCAACACGGGGCCTCCTCAGGGGTGTGTGCTTAGTCCCCTCCTGTACTCCCTGTTCACCCACGACTGCATGGCCCCAAACGACTCCAACACCATCATTAAGTTTGCTGATGACATGACGGTGGTAGGCCTGATCACCGGTGACGACGAGTCAGCCTACAGGGAGGAGGTCAGTAACCTGGCAGTGTGGTGCCAGAACAACCTCTCCCTCAACGTCAGTAAGACCAAGGAGCTGATTGGGTACAACGGGAAAGGCTGTAGGAAGGCTGTAGGAGGTTGAAATAGTTTGGCATGGGCCCTCGTATCCTCAAATTTCTACAGCTGTACTATTGAGAGTATTTTAACTGGCTGCATCAATGCCTGGTGTGCCAATCGCACGGTGCTACAGAGCGTGGTGCGTACAACTCGGTACATCACTGGGGCCGAGATTTACATTTTACATTTAAGTCATTTAGCAGACGCTCTTATCCAGAGCGACTTACAAATTGGTGCATTCACCTTATGATATCCAGTGGAACAACCACTTTACAATAGTGCATCTAACTCATTTAAGGGGGAGGGGGGGGTAGGAGGAATACTTTATCCGAGACCCTGCCATCCGTGACATCTGTATCAGGCGGTGTTAGTAATATCCTGAAAGTCGTTAGACTCCAACCACCCAAGCCATAGACTATCCTCTATGCTTCCACACGGCAAGTGGTACCGGTGCAGTGTTCAAAGCTGTCATCAAGACAAAGGGAGGCTACTTTGAAGAATCTCAAATATAAAATATATTTTGATTTGTTTAACACTTTTTACATTTTTTTAAACACATTTTTTGGTTACTGCATGATTCGATATGTGTTATTTCATAGTTTTGATGTCTTCACTATTATTCTACAATGTAGAAAATACAACAACAAAAAAAATACTTGAATGAGTAGGTGTGTCCAAACTTTTGACTGGGACTGTACATATTGACCGCCATCACTCCCGTATCCCAGCACATTGTAAACATGGTATTGGAACTGAGCCTGTATATGGAATGCTTGCTTGCTTACTTATTGTGTTCTTCATATTTCTTATTTCTCGTGTTTTTCTTCTAGTACGTTATTAATTATTGCATTGTTGGGTTTTGAGTTTGCAAGAAAGGCTTRTGCATGTGACATTACAACTTGAAACTTAAAACTTTCATTCCTTCAGTAGGTTAAACTCTCCCTCGCTCTCTCTTGCTTTCACTCTGTCAACATATTGGTCGTGATCTGGCGGTAACCAGCTCGTGTGTGTGTGTGTGTGTTGCAGGCTGTTCTGGAGCGAGCGTAAGATCACTAAGGCCAGAGAGTGGTTCCTGAGGACAGTGAAGATTGAGCCTGACCTGGGAGATGCCTGGGCCCTCTTCTACAAGTTTGAGATGCAACACGGCACTGAGGTCTGTGGGAATGAGCTTGTATGCGTGTGGGAGGCTCTGTGTTGTTCTATGGTGTCTCACATCCTCTCTCTCTCTGTGTCCCCTGTAGGAGCAGCAGGAAGAGGTGCGTAAGCGTTGTGAGAACGCTGAGCCGCGTCACGGGGAGCTGTGGTGTGCCGAGTCCAAACATGTCCTCTACTGGCAGAAGAAGATAGGAGAGATCCTAACACAGGTCGCCTCCAAGATAAAAAACACCTTCTAAAGTTGGACAGACAGACTGTGTGTGTTATGGATCTGTTTCTATGACTCCATGCCCCTCTGTCCACTAACCAGTGACACACACCTCAGGTTCTCTCCTTTCAAAGTCTGTGGTAGGGAGTAGCAGCATAATTGCAGTCTTCGGACACACTTGCCTGGGCTGAGGAGTGGACTATGGTTCACTATTAGTACAGAATATTTGCATATTTACAGTGTTATACAATGTATGCAGAGTTTTTTTTTTAAAGCAMATTGCTGTTGGGAAAATGAAAACAGGATATTTTGTTGAACTTCATTTTTTATGGAATTGTGAAATATAATGTCCTTCAATTGAATCCGCAAGTGTATTCTTGGAGCAGACTAAGTTACCTGATACCAGCTCTGTAAAGAAGTTAATGTGACCATTCATTTAACCATGGTATTGTTTTCTACTCCTCTGTAATTTGATTGATCGAGATATACACCGTAAATAGTTAGTCATGATTCACTGTTTGTGTATGTCTTACAACTGTTTAAAACCGCTCCGGACGATTCCTCAATAAACAACAAACTGAAAATCGACCATTTAATTGCCTTGAATATGAGATGTTTTCTTAAGAAAACAAGCATCTTCCAAGATCTGTATGTGGCATGACACTGATGGTGAGATGGGTCGGCTCAAGGTCACTGCCAAAGTAAAGGAAATCGAAGCCCATTTTTATTTGTCACATACTTCGTAAACAGCAGGTGTAGACTAATGATGAAATGCTTACTTACGGGTCCTTTTCCAACAATGCAGAGTTAATTTAAGATTCTATTGACGTACCTGTGCGTCAATCTAAGTAACATAATGAAAAAAATCGCTATCATAATCCATTAGTTTAAACTAGAGATAAGAGTTTTTGCATGTGCTGTGTCTCAATCCACCGCATCCGAGTGACAGCCTTTTGCATCTGCAGTGGAAAGTGGCCGAGCTACAGCAGTGTTTGTCAGACCATGAGGCAACCCAAAAATTGGTCTTCTTACGAACTATTATGACCACTCTATTGAAAGGGGAGACACCCATGAACACAGTGGCCTTCTCTGTTTTAGTCTACGACCCCCACAAGTGTCACAGGACTTGTGTGAAGGGAACGCATACAAACCACCTAGTTTGGAGGTMGTTTTGTGGCAACAAAAGTAAGGGGTTAAATGTGTCATATTTCCTAGATATGACACTCTTCAAAACCCTATTCCTTATGATACATTTTTGGCTGTTTTTGCCATTTCTGAATGTGTTATTCAATATTTTATTTACAATTATTTTGATACCCAAAGGGGTCCTGAACTTCAAAATCAAATAGCTTAATGTCCATGGTATGGCCATCTTAAAAACTATTCCATGTGTTAGCTTAGTAACCCCCCCCCCCCCACCTTAAAGCAGGGTATGAGGTAATTGAGGTAGCTATGTACAAATAGACTCTCCCTTGCTCTGCTTTCTTCCTTCAGTAGGTTAAACTCTCCCTTGCTCTGCTTTCATTCTTTCAGTAGGTTAAACTCTCCCTCTCTGCTTTCTTCCTACAGTAGGTTAAACTCTCCTTGCTTCTGCTTTTCATTCCTTCAGTAGGTTAAACTCTCCCTTGCTCTGCTTTCATTCCTTCAGTAGGTTAAACTCTCCCTTGCTCTGCTTTCATTCCTTCAGAAGGTTAAACTCTCCCTTGCTCTGCTTTCATTCCTTCAGTAGGTTAAACTCTCCCTTGCTTTGCTTTCATTCCTTCAGTAGGTTAAACTCTCTAAATAGAAAGTAGCAGCAGCATATGTGAATGTGAGTGTGTGTGTCATCCATATTCATGTGTGTGTGTGGGTAGAGTTAGTACAAAAAAGGGTAATTTAGCAATCTTATGGCTTGGGGGTAGAAGCTGTTCAGGCTCCGGTTGGTTCCAAACTAGGTGCACTGGAACTTTGCGGTAGCAGAGAGAATGGTCTATGGCTTGGTTGGCTGGAGTCTTTGACCATTGATGGGGCCTCCCTCTGACACCGCATCCCTCCAATAGAAACATCCACATAAAGTCTGTAAATAGGGCGTTGGGACACCACGAGCAAGAACAGCTTCAATGCACCTTGGCATAGATTCTACAACTGTCTGGAACTCTATTGGAGGGATGCAACACTATTCTTCCAAGAGAAACTATCCAGGCGAATGCCTGCCTCAGACCACTTGGAGAACATAAAGTCCTCCCAAGTCACTTTATACACACAAGATCTCTGCTAAACATAGAATCACATGGTGGTCCATCTCTCTGGGACCTCCAATAACTTCAGAACAAAGTTGCCATTGTCTTTGCAATTGATACAAACAAGCGACATACCGAGATGACTGCATCAATCTAATTAACATAATACAAACATCCCCATCAAAATTTGCCTGTTGAAGCTAGAGATATGTTTTTTGTATGGACTGTGTCTCAATCTACCGCATTCGCCTATGTCGGTCTTTCGCATCTGCGGTGGAAAGTGGTAGAGCTACAGTAGTAATGTTTGTCAGAGCAGGAGACCAAGACCTCTGTAGCGTCCGAACGGTTTGGGCTACAATGTAATATGACCCCAAACGGAATGGGAGACTCACAAACACCATGATATTCTCCATTTTACTCTATGATCCCACAAGTGTTACAGGACTCATGCGAAGGTAACCCCGTACCGGTTAAAACATTTTATGGAAGTTTTGTGCCAACAAAAATAAGGGGTTAAATATGTGTTTAAGATTTACTGACCTTTCTTATATCTCCTATAAGACAGACACTTCAAACACGTATGATTTCTTTTTTGACTGTCTGTTTTGACATTTCTGAATAGAACCCTCCCAAAGGTCTAGACAGTTTAAAATATAAACAGTAGGCTATAGGCCTATTTCAATCATATTTAAATACATTTCATGTTCAATCAATCAAGTTCTATTGTCTGTCATTTGTCTCAATATATGGTTTGGAGATGACACAGCATAATACAGACAGAAGCATGTCTGTTCTACAAAATATATTCACAAATATTTTATTTTCTCTGTTACGCTGTGTGCACTGAAGTGACATGCATGATTGTTGCTGACACTGATGTTCAGATGAAGGGAATTAAATAGTCTGTAATGTGCATCACTGCAGCTCTCAACTCACACAGCTGTCGCTTCTGGTCATTCAAAGCGTATATTTTATCACTCAGGATGGAACTTTCCAGTGCTAATATTTTTGCCATGTAATGTTGTTAGTATAACAAAAACAAGATAACCTCACAGTAGAATAGTTTACCTATTTACCTATATGGCTTGTGGTTGTGTGTTTCATGCGAAATCAATATTCCTCTCAAGGCACTTTCAAGTTGCTAGAGTCATAGAAGGGAAACATTCTGACCCTGCAGTTAATGCACTACAATTCTTAATGCAATCATGTATTTTGAAAGCAGGGGGATGCCAGTTTTCCATTGCTACCACGTTTATTTCTCTACTCCTTCAATTGTGCATGTGGCATTGTTTACAAATGCATTTTTACATCCAGTGTTTCCAGCATTGTTTAGGCACAGCTGCTCACCAGAACTCTTAAAGGGACAATGTTTTCTTAAAAGGGCAATGACATACTTTGTAATAAAAAAAAGATTCAAATTTATAATAAATAATAATAACAAATCAGGATGTTGTGTCCAATGGTGTAAATGCATATGGACATACCCCATGCTTAAGCCTATGTACATTTTAGTGGTGTGCTGTTTGTTCATCCACCCGCATTTGCTAATAACCTATCTGCAACCACCTGACATCGGACAGTGAGGTCCGCACCAACCCTAATCCTGTTTATATAGAAAATAGGCTGCATTTTTTTTTTTTTACATTTTGGTAGGCTATTTGTTAGTCAACTTGTCTATAAGTAGACACACATAGCTTAACTTCTGTCATTAGATGTTGCCCTAGACTGGGGAGAAAATGCAAAAAAATTAAATTTGGGGGATCAAATGTCCAAATGACATCAATAGAAAGCTGTGAAAACGACCCAACAGGTTTCTGGCAAGATTTCAGCTTGGATGCATATTTTATGTGGTTGAAATACTATCCACTTGTATGATGCTGATAAAGATAGCACCTCTACAGACGGTAGGCCTATCTAACTGCTCATTCTCATAAGATGCTGAATGAAAGGAATTACATTTCTCCACTCCTGTTCCTGAGTCAAAATTTGGCCTACATTTGGTATATCATTTAACAAAAAGAAATACTTAATTCTTCAGTGGTCATTGGTAGCTCAGCTAGTAGAGCATGGTGCTTGCAATGCCAGGGTAGTGGATTTAATTGCCGGGACCACCCATCTGTAAAATGTATGCACGCATGACTAAGTCCTTTTTGTCTGCTAAATGGCATTGAAATAGAGTTTGATGCCTCTGGAATTTATACACTGATTGAGTAGGTGACGTTATGTAGAATGTACTCTTGTTAGAGAGATGGTGAGAGAGACAGTTCCTCAGTTTAGGGCTCTATAATGTTGATTAAAGATTAACAATGTTTGCAATTCTGTGCCATGTCACTCAGCTGTGAATATCCATTTATCCATACAAGATGTGGTCTTACAGTTCTGGTAGTCACCCACATTGATGAATCCATCTGGTTAGAATGTTGTGGCAGACATTTGGGCAGCTATGTAAGAAAGCCTGTCTCTTTAATAACTCAGTGATGTCGTTACATCTATCACAAGCAGGCAGAGTGTTTAGTTCATTACCAAGTGCAGCTCGCCACCTACAAATCTCAGTTTTGGACATTATTTCCTTTCTGACCAATTTAAAGTCTGTTCTAGGTGACAGGTTCTTCTGCATCATCAAGGATGGCTGGGAGCTGCACCAGCTGGGCCACGGGTCGTAGGTAAGTCCGACCCTTGACCAGGATAGCAGCAGTCCTAATACGTCCATCAGGTAAGTATGAGTCATCTTCCCAACAGGCCGTGCAATGAAGCGTCTTAGAGTCATCAGGAAGGCATTGGCATCCAGGCTCTCCTGGAGGTCCAGGTGGGTGCAGTGGCTGGTCATGCATTTGTAGATGATGCCCCATCACATTTCGCCCAATTTTTTTGTTGAATAGTCCAAAATAATCCACTCCGGGAGAGTAGAAGGATGGCTTGTACAGACGCAGAAGAGCAGGAGGTAGTTCTGCCATCTTTGGAACGTCAGGTTTGATGCGCCATCTTTGGGATTGCAAACAGGTGTGCTGAAGCTTCCGGATAGCTTCCCTTCCCTGCAGAATCCAGTATCTACAACCCTGTTCCGCCACAACCCTCTCTGGGCCGGGATGGAGGAGAGTCTAGTTGAAATCTTGAATGAGTCACTTGATCAGCGGATGATGCGGATCCAAGACGATGGGGTGCATAGCATCCATCTCCAGGTGCTCTTCTCTTCGCAATCTACCGCCAACTCTAAGGATTCCTGAATCCTTATCATACTCAGGAGACAAGAGACCCAGACGGCTTTTAGAAGGAATAGACCGGTTTGACATGACGGCCTTGACCTCTTCACGAAATGATTCCATCTGAGCTTGCTACAGGAGGAGGATCTCTGCGGCTATGTAGTCTGCTGCTTCGCTGGTTGAACTGGAGAGTGGATCGGCCTCCACGTGTAGGGATCTAGTTGTTAGGAGCTGAAGACTGGAACTGACAGACACATGTCCGCAGAAGGCTGATTTCTTCAGTTCACTGTCATCAGGCTCCGGGTCAGCAGAAGGCATTGAAGGCCACCTATCTTCTAAGTGCTGGAGGAACTCAGGGCCTTGGTGCATCGATGTGGTTGGGCCAGCTCTTTCAAGGTATTGCCCCAAGTGATGTCATCCGCAGTGTTGTTCACGGTATCTACATGCCTTCAGTTGACTACATCCGTAAGGTTCTAAATCTCTGCAACACAAGTTCCTATGAAGACCTTGTATTTACAAGATTCTGACTTGAGCCAATTAAGGACTGTAGTTGAATCGGACCAGAGGATGACTTGTTCGATGGGCAGGGTGAGTTCTGCTTGGAGGACACTGGCCAGCTGAGCCCCAGTAAGTGCAGCACTCAGCCCCAAGCGTGGAATTGACAGCTGCTTCTTTGGTGCAACGCGAGACCTGGCCAGAATGAAAGAAATGTGCATCTGCTTCTGGTCATCCACAGTGTGCATGTAGGCAACAGAGCCATATGCTCTCTATGACGTATCACAGAATATGTGGAGGTCTCTGGTTGACTTTGGATTGTCAGCATATGGTGGTGTGTAAGTTCTGGTGAGCTCCATCTGGACAAGGTCAGGAATCTCTTGTTCCCAGAAAAGCCATCTGTCCAGCAGGCTCTGAAGCTGAATGGGCTCGTCCCAAACTATCCCTTCTTTCCACAGGTCCTCGGCGAGTACCTTGGCTCGGGTTGTGAAAGGCATGATGTAGCCTAGTGGGTGGTATTGACAGGCAAGCATGCTGTAGATATTCCTCAATGTAGGTTTGGAGAGCTACACAATGTAGTGCTTATATCTCAAGGAGTCTCTGAGGCAGTTTCAACGTTGCCAAAGGGGTTGGTTCCTGGAGGTCCGTGCTACTTTGGGAAAGCCACAGTTCACTGCTTTCTGATCTAGCCTCGGGCAGTAGTTGCTCGATGACAGCCGGTACATTGCTCGCCCAACGCTGTATCTAAAAGCCTATAGTATGGAGCAACTGCCGCAGTACATTAACAAGGTTTCTTGCTTCATCGGCAGAGGGGATGTCACCACTTACAGCTACGGCATGTTGACAGAATCTGAGGAGGACAGGGATGGTCGCAAGGTTGGTCCAGGGAGGAGAAGGTCATTGAGTGACTGTCCTTTATGCTGGAACGAACAGTTAAACACAATCCTATCCTTTCCATTGTGATGCACAATATGGTGGGGTAAAAACCAGGACTCAGTAGATCGTTCAGCTACCTGCTTGTCGAGCATCTCATTCCAAAATCATGGGCATTAATATGGAGTTGGTCCCCCCTCCACTCTACTGGGAAGGCTTTTGACTAGATGTTGGAACATTGCTGCGGGGACTTGCTTCCATTCAGCCACTAGAGCATTAGTGAGGTCGGGCACTGATGTTGGATGATTAGGCCTGACTCACAGTCGGCGTTCTAATTAATCCCAAAGGTGTTTGATGGGGTTGAGGTCAGGGCTCTGTGTAGGCCAGTCAAGATCTTCCACACCGATCTCAACAAACCATTTCTGTATGGACCTCGCTTTGAGCACAGGGGCAGTGTCATGCTGAAACGGGAAAGGGCCTTCCCCAAACTGTTGCCACAAAGTTGGAAACACAGAATCGTCTAGAATGTCATTGTATGCTGTAGTGTTAATATTTCCCTTCACTGGAACTAAGGGACCTAGCCTGAACCTTGAAAAACCGCCCCAGACCATTATTCCTCCTCCACCAAACTTTACAGTTGGCACTGTACATTGGGGCAGATAGCGTCCTCCTGGCATCCACCAAACCCAAATACGTCTGTTGGACTGCCAGATGCTGAAGCATGATTCATCACTCCAGAGAACATGTTTCCACTGCTCCAGAGTCCAATGGTGGCGAGCTTTACACCACTCCAGCTGACGCTTGGCAATGCACATGGTGATCTTAGGCTTGTGTGCGGCTGCTCGGCCATGTAAACTCATTTCATGAAGCTCCCGATGAACAACTCTTGTGCTGACGTTGCTTCCAGAGGTAGTTTGGAACTCGATAGTGAGTGCTGCAACCGAGGACAGACCATTTKTATGTGCTACGTGCTTCAGCACTCGGTGGTCCTATTCTGTGATCTTATGTGGCCTACCACTTCACGGCTGAGCCGTTGGTGCTCMTAGACGTTTCCACTCCACTATACCAGCACTTACAGTTGACCGGGGTGGCTCAAGCAGGGCTGAAATTTGATGTACTGACTTGTTGGAAAGGTGGCATCCTACGACGGCCATTCTACCACCAATGTTTGTCTATGGAGACTCGGCTGTGACCTCGATTTTAACACGGGTGTGGCTGAAATAGCCGAATCCACTAATTCGAAGGGGTGTCGACATACTTGTGTATATATAGTGTCTTCTTTTTCCTCCAAATGAAAATGTGGATTTTAAAAATTTTWATWAAAAAAAAAAATACTCATCATTATCCTCGAGCTTGCAAGGTGAGGGTACTTTTAAAAATATATATTTTTTCTTACTTACAAAATCTATTTCTCTGATTGTGTGTTAGTATAAAATAACATAATTTGTCCGTTTTTTTTAGCATACAATATAGCTCAGTACTTGTATTATTTATTTATTGTATTTTTTGCTAATCTTTATCAAGGGATCAAATCATTTGGGACCCCACTGTATATATAATAATAATAATATAAGCCATTTAGTAGACGCTTTTTTGCATTAATTTGACATTCCTTTGTATATAGACTTACATGTAACAGTTTGAATGCAACAGTTTGAATGCAACGGTTAGTAATGTAACAGTTTGAAAGCAACAGTTTCAGCATTATTCTACTATTACGCACGACAGTTTTCCCGAACTATTTTGAGGTCTCCAAAGTGTACATAGCCTAGCCCACTGATTGGGGCGCATCTAACCTAAACCTGTCCACGTTGCTCCCCTGCACCTATAATCTCTCCAACGAAACCGAAAGAAAACAACAAGTTGATTGATTGATCGTGGAAATTGTCCTCGACTTGATGGGACTGGAGTTTGCTGAAATCCCAAGCCCACCGCTAGCAACCCATGACAGAGAGGGAAACTAGAGACGCCAATAGGATTTCGGCGATGTTGGGTATCCACGGAACTTACGCTTCGAACACACCGGCTGCGTTATTGCGTTTCGAAACACCAGAAGTACATTCATTTCCAATGGAACGCTGCGTTTGCCTTGCAGCATTGCGTTGCAGAGGCAGTTGCAGTGCGTTCTGTGTGATGCATACGTTCGATTTATCGAACGTATGCATCAAATTGTATGCGTAGATTTACTTGACAGAAAGTAGCATAATGTGAATGTTCAAGTTTTGTTGCACACATATGCAGTAAAAAAAATGTGTGATAACATAATAAAAACAGTTTGAGTGGAGAATTTATTTACATTTTTTATTAATTTATTTGCCAAGTATATTATTTATTTGATGACATCCACAAATTAATTGTGAGAGCCTATAATATAATTTCCCTCAAATGCAGTTTTGGAGCAAAATGCAATAATAAATAGTCAAGATAGCAGCTTACGCTGTTGGGCCGGGACCAGCCCCGCCGAAAGCGCAGGTCTGTGTGGTTCGAGAGATGGTTTATTTATTATTTATTTGACTATTTCTTTCACACACACCTCATTGGCTAGGTTAGCTAGCTAGCTAACGCTAACTAGCCACATCTAGCACAAGCTCACTACTAAACTGACCTGGCAATCCTACTATCGTGGACACTTGTCTCCAAGCAGCATTTTTTTGTGTTTATGTCCCTGTAGCTGTCAGCAGTTGTGTCAAAAAGACACGGTTTTGAGGATACTGCGAAAATKATTCTCTCTTCCATGTGTCCAACCRCATGCGACCATTTGCAAAAGGTACCTGCATCAGTATAGTTGCCTAGCTGCGCAAAATGTTATGCAGCAGTGATGCAATGAYGCAGCAGTRATGCAYTACACAGCCGGTRKGTTCGAAGCGTTAGGGAAAATCACTGCACATCCTGGGTCCGCTTGCCAACGCGTTGACTTTACCCACGAAAGCGTTTTTAAACACCCAAATAGGCTACTAACCTTTTGGATACAATGTACACAGCCCGATCACGAATAACTCCCGCAGATCCAGCTGGCTCCCGAGGACACGGATTTGCTTGTCTGAAGATCATCCTATAGAAAATGATAAATGGTAGGTGGCCATTCCCTTCTGACATGTGATGCATACTTGCGTAACGATGGGTGCTGTCCTAGATCAATGGAAAGCACACTTGGAGATGGGGTCCATTCATGTAGATAAAACCAACTTATGTTATAGTGTTTTCTCTCTGTTCTGAACTGTTGCATGTTGAATAGTTTGATCATGATTAAATATAGACATATACGTACCGTTTACGCACTCTGTCGTGCGCCCAAGAATAACCTTTCAATTACGCGCATTGCGCGCAGGACGCATTCCATATTAAATCTACAAATAATTAATGTGAATTAAAACAAGCTGACTGGCAGGTATGTGTTAACTCACACATTACTTGATTTTTCAGCATGTGAACGGGCGTGTGCTCCGTAGCGTCGTGGTGTTTCTGCTGTTGGGTGTCTCCTACAGTAAGCGCAGGTGCAACTACACGGATATACTCAGCACGTACAGAGAACTAATCTTCGTTGAACTTCAGTATTTGGTATGTGGGCCTTCAGATCGTTGAAAGTGTGTTACTGTTGTTCACAAGATCCAAGTGGCTTTATCTCAAATATAACTATTAGTTTTRTCTTTATTAATTTATTCTACCTGTTATATTGACTCTGGAAAATGGCAGATGCAAAATTCACACTTTAGAAAAACGTATTCCATAAGTCTGGCACTAGCTTGTGCCTACACAAATATTATGCAGGGCAAGTCTGTACAGTGGAATACATGTTTTTGACTGCCTTCACTGGTTTGTTATGAATTGAAAAACATGTGTATCCCTGTATTGTCTAACAGACATGTATGTTTTCTTGGAACAGAATCTGACAGGCACTTTTGACACACCCAAAGAGAGGGACCATTGTCCCTCAGGAAAGGTAGTGTGTGTGTGTGTGTGTGTGTGTTTGGTTTTACTATCCTTATGGGGACTAGGAGTCCTCACAAGGATAGTAAAACAATGAAAACTGTCATTGTCATTTCGCAGGTCCCCACAAGGAAAAATTATATTTTAGGCTTAAATTAGTTTTAGATTTGGGGTTAAGGTTAGGGTTAGTTTAAGGGTTAGGGAAAATAGGATGTTGAATGGAAATCAATTGTTTGCTCCCCACAAGGATAGTAAAACAAATGTGTGTGTGTGTTTGTTTGTGTGTCAGTTTCAGCACCATGGACAGGGGATGTAGCTAATATGCACCTCTGTGAAAACAATTACACCTTGCCTTATACTCCAATTACAACTTTGTTTGTTTGTTTGAGTGATTGATTGAATGATTGATTGCTTGAATGTATGAAATAAAAATGTGAATTGCAGATGACAGCACAATCATTATACAAAATGTATTTCCAACGTGTATCTCTTATTTGACAGTATGCCTAATAATTCACTGTTTTCCCATGCTTCATTATGGCAGCTGCAGCACGTGTTGCGCTCCATCCATGGTATGACGGAGCAGTTCCTGTGCCAGGGCTGGGACCAGGAACACGGGCGGGGCAGCAGGCAGCAGAGGGGCATGAAGAAGCCAGTGGAGATGATGGCAGTGCTGATCAGACAGAACTGCAGGCAAACTGACCTGGTGAGGCTGCTTTAAAGACAGGGCTAGGTTTCACTATGGTTCTGGCGAATGCTTTTTGTCACTTACGATTCATTTTTTAATAATGATAGTAAATGTGTATAAATKATGTATATCAGTCAATGACGATGTAATGAGATGAGACGGATCCTCAATGTTTTGCCTTTGCTTTCTTTAAGGCGAGGAGACAGAAGAGAACAGCGCCGTGTGTGACTACCCAGAGGACGAAGGGAAAGAACAGGAAGAGGATGAGACTCATCAGGGCACTGATAAACTGTTGGCAGAAGCTGCAGAGTTTGTACACACCCACAAAATAATTTGGGAAAAAAACATTTTTATTTTTATCAAAATTGTTTCAAAAAAGCATTTATGGATTCTGTTTGGTTCTTATTTTGTAGAGTAGAATGACAGTTTGTATGTCAGGCATAGGCCTCTGTTTATGACCTTTTACTTCCTATCTGTACAGTCCCACATGTATAAGCTATAGGTCACCATAGATCAGGGATGGGCCACTTTGATGTGGGCGGGGGCCACAAAAAAAACCGAACTGACCATGCTTACTATAAGTTTACATAACTAGCCGCTAGACTAACTTGCCAATCTAAAAATGTTTAACTGACTTGGGCTAATTAAGTGACTGCTGATGCACAAAACACATATTGAAATTGCACTTTGTGTAATCTATTATTCTAACTCTCAACAGTAAGTTGAGACCCGACTGAGTTCCCCCCATTAATTATGGTTGTTAGAGTATGGTTTTACAATGCAGGGAAGATATTTACCTGTAATACCTTGGTGCACACACATTTTATAACTCTTAGCTATCTCACAATCCAGATATGAAATGTCTTCAAGATGCCCACTGATAAAGGTTTCTTTAACTGCACCATTGGTTGTTTATTCCTGTAATCATCGAAAAATGGGCTATTACTAGATACCTATTGTTTAGTTCTCTTGTTATAAGAAATTGTTATCAAAATGGACAAAAAACAAGAAACTTCCCAAGTTGCATAACTTCCAGAACGTTTCTCATTTTAGGGTTTTGTTTCTGTGGGGAAAGATATTCCACATGCACAGTCATGTTTACATGAACTCTGTAGCACTGTTAGTGCTATCCTGGATCCTTGGGACGTCCATTCCATAAACTTAACCCTAACCATTTTAAATGTCTACTTCAATATGGTCATACCAAGGATCATTTAGCTATTTGATTTACAATTTTAGAACCCCTTAAGGTATCAAAACATTTTTGTTTGATGAAACATTGAATTTGGCCTTACTGCTATTAGCCCATAGAAACACATTGACTAATAGCTTCATACAGATTAACAGTAAGAAAATACATTCTAAAGGAATTTTATTCTGAAGTGTCTGTCCTATATCTGAGACATATAGGAATGATCAGGACACGAATATATATATATATATATATATATATATATATTTACATGTATTTAACCTCTTGGTTTAGGCACTAAACGATCTCCATATATTTCCATTCATTCTGTTCACTGGTACCCAAACAAAAAACTGATATCGCTAGTTTAACGGGCCACAGATTTTGATGGGGATTTTACTATTACGCTAAATCGACTCTAGGGCGTTTTGAGCACTGGATACAAATCAGTATTTTACTTCCATCCGTCAGTTCACATACATGAAAGCCGGTCACTAGGGGGCAATAGTGACCGTTTTTACCTTCAATTAGGTTTTGATTTTGCTAGAGCTGTGTGGACAGGGATGGCAGGTGTGCATAGGTATCTGCGTCTTAGTTCAAAGGTTGCAAGTACGAATCCAGCAATAGAAGGTTACTTTTGAGAGTTTTGTTTTAAGCCTATCACAAACCTTTACCCTTATGTGGATCATTCGGAGTTAATGCCTAACATAATCATCTGCCTTTGATTCCAAAGGTTGTAAATTCGAATCCAGCAATATAAAGTTGTTTTGGATATTTTAGTTTTAAGCCTATCCCAAACCTTAACCCTTACCTTAACCATTCAGAGTTAATGTCTAAACTTAACCCTAACCTGAAAATTTCAGAGATAATGGCTAAACCTAACCTTGAACATTTAGAAATTTGATATTTGCAACAACTTCTAAATTTGACGTTTGAGAAACATGGATGAATGATAAATCCTGAGGTGGCATGGGGGTTGTTTGAGGAGGGGGCAACCCTGGTTGTTATGGAGCGTTCCCGAGGGCACAGAGCTCGGTATCAACTACAAGAGCTGGCAGGTCGGGTCTTGTTTCCAGGGGGTGAAGATGATCCCACCAGGCTTCCACTTCCTCCACTACTGTTCCTCCAATGCACCAGACCGTGGGGGTGAAACAGGCCCTAAAACAGGCCTCCACTTCCTCCACTACTGTTCCTCCAATGCACCAGACCGTGGGGGTGAAACAGGCCCTAAAACAGGCCTCCACTTCCTCCACTACTGTTCCTCCAATGCACCAGACCGTGGGGGTGAAACAGGCCTCTGAAGCAGCGAGATCTGTCTGGCCAACTGGGAAGCCAAAGAGGAGGATCTGGACATCTCTGCCTCCCAGAATGAAGAGGTGGGCCGGGTCTGGGTGGGCCTACAAGACCTGGACCCTTTCCTGGGCCCCTACCCGTACGAGCTGATGTAGAAATGTGTCTCCCTAACTGCCTGCGTTAACCAAGAGCTGGCCACAAGGTTGCAGCTTCTCCTGGGTTGTATGTGTGCCGTCAACAACCTAATCTCATAACTTTAGCTCAAACACCAAGAACCGCGAGGAACAGAACCTGCCTAGGAACAATAAAGTGTCAGACCATGAAGGAGGGGCTGGACAGGATGAAGCTGAGAGATGGGACTGAGCTGAGGTTCTCCCTCATCCCCAGGCAGACCTCCCCTCCTGGAGCCACCCCAGCCCAGATCACCCAGTGTAGCCCAGACCTGAGCTGCAGTGGCAAGAATAAGTATGTGAACCCTTTGGAATTACCTGGATTTCTGCATACATTGGTCATCAAATTTGTTCTGATCTTCATCTAAGTCACAATAATAGGCAAACATAGTGTGCTTAAACTAATAACACACAAATTATTGTATTTTTCTTGTTTATATTGAATACATCATTTAAACATTCACAGTGTAAGTTGGAAAAAGTATGTGAACCCCTAGGCTAATGACTTCTCCAAAAGCTACAGTGCCTTGCAAAAGTATTCATCCCTGTCAGAGTGTGAGCAACTGGTTGAAGGAAGTCAGGTGCAGGAGAGCAGAGATGAGTGAACAGGCACTTTATTCAGGCAGAGGAAAACAGCCGGACGCAAACTGCGTCACAACACTCCGGCCCAAGGGAAAAAGCGATAGCGCACAAATACACAAATAGGTACAAATAACAAAACCACGGGTTACAATACCCGGCACAAAACCAGCCTGAAGCGTCACACACGTAACGAATGAACAATACCACACACAGACATGTGGGGAACAGAGGATAATATACACGTAGAGTAATGCAGGAATGTAAACCAGGTGTGCGGGAAAAAAAGACAAAACAAATGCAAAAAGAAAGGTGGAGCGGCGATGGCTAGAACACCGGTGACGTCAACCGCCGAACGCCGCCCGAACAAGGAGAGGGACCGACTTCAGCGGGAGTCGTTACAATCCCCTTTGGCATTTTTCCTATTCTGTTGCATTAGAACTTGTAATTTAAATGGATTTTTATTTGGATTTCATGTAATGGACATACACAAAATAGTCCAAATTGGTGAAGTGAAATGAAAAAAATAACTTGTTTAAAAAAAAAACGGAAAAGTGGTGCGTGCATATGTATTCACACCCTTTGCTATGAAGCCCCTAAATAAGATCTGGTGCAACCAAATACCTTCAGAAGTCACATAATTAGTTAAATAAAGTCCACCTGTGTGCAATCTAATTGTCACATGATCTCAGTATATATAAACCTGTTCTGAAAGGCCCCAGAGTCTGCAACACCACTAACAAGGGGCACCCCCAAGCAAGCGGAACCATGAAGACCAAGGAGCTCTCCAAACAGGTCAGGGACAAAGTTGTGGAAAAGTACAGATCAGGGTTGGGTTATAAAAAAATATGCAAAACTTTGAACATCCCAYGGAGCACCATTAAATCCATTATTTAAAAATGGAAAGAATATGGCACCACAACAAACCTGTCAAGAGAGGGTCGTCCACCAAAACTCACAGACCAGGTAAGGAGGGCATTCATCAGAGAGGCAACAAAGAGACTTAAGATAACCCTGAAGGAGCTGCAATACACCATAGCTGTCACATATACTCCCTCTCCAGCCTCTAGGTCATCAGGCTGCTGATTATCCCGCACACCTGTCACCATCGTCTCGTGCACCAGGGCCTCATGACATTCACCTGGACTCCATCACCTCCTTGATTATTTTCCCTATATCTGTCACTCCCCTTGGTTCTTTCCTCGGGTGTTATTGACTCTGTTTCATGTCGGTGCATTGTTTGTGTTTCGTGTTTATTGTTTTGTTTATTTATTAAAGCACTCACTCCCTGTACTTGCTTCCCAACTCTCAGCGCACTCGTTATAACAGCGGAGATTGGAGTATCTGTCCATAGGACCACTTTAAGCCGTACACTCCACAGAGCTGGGCTTTACGGAAGAGTGGCCMAAAAAATGCCATTGCTTAAAGAAAACAAATAAGCAAACACGTTTGGTGTTTGCCAAAAGGCATGTGGGAGACTCCCCAAACATATGGAAGAAGGTACTCTGGTCAGATGAGTCTAAAATTGAGCTTTTTGGCCATCAAGGAAAACGCTATGTCTGGCACAAACCCAACACCTCTTATCACCACGAGAACACCAATATGGTGGTGGCAGCATCATGCTGTGGGGAAGTTTTCATCGGCAGGGACTGGGAAACTGGTCAGAATTGAAGGAATGATGGATGGCGCTAAATACAGGGAAATTCTTGAGGGAAACCTGTTTCATTCTTCCAGAGATTTGAGACTGGGACGGAGGTTCACCTTCCAACAGGACAATACTGCTAAGCATACTGCTAAAGCAACACTGGAGTGGTTTAAAGGGAAACATTTAAATGTCTTGGAATGGCCTAGTCAAAGCCCAGACCTCAATCCAATTGAGAATCTGTGGTATTAATTAAAGATTGCTGTACACCAGAGGAACCCMTCCAACTTGAAGGAGCTGGAGCAGTTTTGCCTTGAAGAATGGGCAAAACTCCCAGTGGCTAGATGTGCCAAGCTTATAGAGACATACCCCAAGTGACTTGCASCTGTAATTGCTACAAAAGGTGACTCTACAATCTATTGACTGTTTTGGGGGGAGGGGGGTGAATAGTTATGCATGCTCAAGTTTTCAGTTTTTTTTGTATTATTTCTTGTTTGTTTCACAATAAAACATATTTTCCATCTTCAATGTGGTAGGCAAAATCAATTTTAATTCCAGGTTGTAAGGCAACAAAATAGGAAAAATGCCAAGGGGGGTGAATACTTTCGCAAGCCACTGTAATTGGAGTCAGTAGTCAGCTAACCTGGAGTCCAATCAATGAGACGAGATTGGAGATGTTGGTTAGAGCTGCCCTACCCTATTAAAAAAATTTAATAATTTGAGTTTGCTATTCACAAGAAGCATTGCCTGATGTGAACCATGCCTTGAACAAAAKAGATCTCAGAAGACCTAAGATTAAGAATTGTTGACTTGCATGAATCTGGAAAGGGTTACAAAAGTATCTCTAAAAGCATTGATGTTCATCAGTCCACGATAAGACAAATTGTCTATAAATGGAGAAAGTTCAGCACTGTTGCTACTCTCCCTAGGAGTGGCCATCCTGCAAAGMTGACTGCAAAAGCACAGTGTAGAATGCTTAATGAGGTTAAGAAGAATGCTGGAGTGTCAGCTAAAGACTTACAGAAATCTCTGGAACATGCTRACATCTCTGTTGACGTGTCTACGATACGTAAAACACTAAWCAAGAATGGTGTTCATGGGAGATGCCACTGCTGTCCAAAACAAACCATTGCTACAYGTCTGACGTTTGCAAATGTGCACCTGGATGTTCCACAGCGCTACTGGCAAAATATTCAGTGGACAGATAAAACTACAGTTGAGTTGTTTGGAAGGAACACACACTATGTGTGGAGAAAAAAAGGCAAAGCACACCAACATCAAAACCTCCTCCCAACTGTAAAGTATGGTGGAGGGAGCATCATGGTTTGAGGCTGCTTTGCTGCCTCAGGGCCTGGACAGCTCGCTATCATTGACGGAAAAATGAATTCCCAAATTTATCAACAATAAAAAAGTAAAAGAAAAATACCTTTATTTAAGCAGGAGAATGTTAGGCTATCTGTCCAACAATTGAAGCTCAACAGAAGTTTGGTGATGCAACAGGACAACGACCCCAAACACAGAAGTAAATCAACAACAGAATGGCTTCAACAGAAGAAAATATGTCTTCTGGAGTAGCCCAGTCAGAGTGCTGACCTCAACCCGATTGAGATGCTGTGGCATGACCTCAAGAGAGCAGTTCACACCAGACATCCCAAGAATATTGCTGAACTGAAACAGTTTTGTAAAGAGGAATATTCCAAAATTCCTCCTGACCGCTGTGCAGATCTGATCCGCAACAAAACAAATCCGCAGAAAACGTTTGGTTGAGGTTATTGCTCCAAAGGAGGGTCAACCAGTTATTAARTCTAAGGGTTCACATACTTTTCCCACCCTGCACTGTGAATGTTTACACGGTGTGTTCAATAAAGACATKAAAAATTATAATTGTTTGTGTGATATTAGTTTAAGCAGACTGTGTTTGTCTATTGTTGTGACCTAGATGAAGTTCAGATCAAATTGTATTACCAATTTATGCAGAAATCTTATATWTATTTCCAAAGGGTTCACATACTATTTCTTGCCACTGTATGYCCTGGACATTCTGCTGGAGAAACACCACCAGCAGCAACCACTCAATGAGCTAGGTGAAGCGGAAGTAAGATCTATGTGATATATTTGACTGATTTATGTGAATTTATGGAGAAGATAAAGTGAATAGGAACTTAGACTAGACGTTATAGATAGCGAAACATCAAAGGAGATTGGGGCTTAGACATTTGAATTGACATGATTGCAACCATGCTGTAGTCATAAGTCTTTCTGCCTCAGGTGCCTATCCTCAACCACTATAAACCACATTTAATAGGAAAACTGACAACTACAGCYTTTGCTCTAAGAGCTGTAAAATAAYCTGGATATGTCACATTACTGTTTTGTGTTCGTTCATCGGCAGTTGAAAATTAACTGTCTTTCTGATTGCCTCTCTCTGTTTCTCTCCTATGCCTTTCCCTCTCCCTCCCTCTCCCCAGGTGAGTCGCAGTTTGCATTTGTGTGTTTTCTCATTGGGACAGTGTACGTACGAGGGCTTTGAGCACAGGAAGCGTCTGCTGGCCSTGCTGTGTCGTAGTGATAGCCCGGATCTATACCTGGGCCTCATCGCTGTGCTCTACCAGCAGCTGGGAGAGATACCTACAGACTTCTCTGTGGACATTGTGTCTCAGGACAACTACCTCACCACGCTACAGGTGAGCTGGCATCAATGAAACCCCATCATTACTGATGTCTGTATTATAGAATATCTCCCCCAGTTCTAGAAGACAAAACAGACCGCACCGAAAATTGGTTAAAAGCAGCAGGTGGCCATCCTATCGCATCTGACCACAGAACACAGTCCATAATTTTCTATTAATTTCCTGATAATTCTACATGTTGAATCTGCTGCACACGGCCAGCGTTTGTTACGGTGTGACTCGTGTCTAACTTGCTCTCCATTTCCCTTCTCTCCATCAGGACTTCTTCCAGTTTGCCAGTGGGCCTGGGGTGGACGGCACCCTGCGGAAGAGGGCAGAGAWGTTCAAGGCCCACCTGACCACTGAGGTAGATCCTGACGATTGTGACCCTGTCGTAGTGTTACTGCCTGAGAGGATCACACTGGACTGAGCATGCTCTGAAGAACATCCAGGGTCATAGGTACGTGGGGGTCAGGAAATAGGACTGCAACCTTGTCTTAAAGAAGAGACATAATTTTTTTTTTAAATTTGTATTATTTTTTATTTATTATACTTTTAGCCTTTTTTCACCCCAATTGGTAGTTATAGTCTTGTCCCATCCCTGCAACTCGCATACGGACTCGGGAGAGGCGAAGGTCAAGAGCCATGCATCCTCCGAAACTCGACCCTGCCAAGCCGCACTGCTTCTTGACACACTGCTCGCTTAACCCAAAAGCCAGCCACACCAATGTGTGGGAAGAAACACCATACCACTGGCGACCGAGGTCAGCTTGCATGCGCCTGGCCCGCCACAAGGAGTCACTAGAGTGCGATGGGACAACGACATCCCGGCTGGCCAAACCCTCCCCTAATCCGGATGTCGCTGGGCAAATTGTGCGTCATCTCCCGGTCACGGCCAGCTGTGACACAGCGTAGGATCAAACCCAGGTCTGTAGTGACGCCTCTGTTTTCTTTGTCTCTCATTTCCTTCAAGTGTGTTGCCTTGAGTTTGACCATTCTTAGGAAAACACCTGACCTCCAAGGCTCTTGATGCTGGGGTGTCATTCTAGTTCTGGGCATGCTTCCCCCTCCCTGGCTCTGTCTTTAACTTCTCTGCCAGTCTACTCATAAACAGGCACATGTCCATCTAAAATGAACGGTCCAATTGGAATCAGGAATGAGGTCAATATGGCACTTTCTACGGGGATCATTCTAAGGTTCTAGAGGAGAATGGGGAARTGTGGAAAACCTCAATGATACCCTCTAGTGGTCCTTCTGTGTTCATGTTAGCACCTATCATCAATAATTAGTTATTTTTTGGAATTGCCTATCTTACAGTATATCAGAAAAAGCCCAAATAAGCTACCGTGCTTTATTTAACACCATATCTGAAACTGTCATGTATTTTTTACAAGGTGTTTATAAGAAATGCTAGTGGGAAATGACCCTAGAACAGTTAATTCTGAACATTATGAACTCTCTGCCTTGATCTAACCGTGGCCACTGAAGACTTGTTGTTCAAATCACAAACCAAATCAAATGTTATTSGTCGCATACACATATTTAGCAGATTTTATTGAGGGTGTAGAGAAATGCTTGTGCTCCTAGCTCCAACACTGCAGTAGTATCTAACAGTACACAAGAATCTAAAAGTAAAAGAATGGAATTCAAAATTATAGATGTGTTTATGTGTGATGAGATGTATATGTGGATGTATATGTATATATGTATTATGGACAGTATGTGGATTGAATATGTAGTATATCTGAATACGTAGGATAGAATAGTGTATGTACAACAATAGTTTAATAGGTTGGGCTAGACTAGTGTCACGATCGTGGAAATAACATTCGGAACAAGGCGCAGCATGATATGGGTTCCACATCCTTTTATTTGTGAAACGCACAAAACAAGAAAAAAGCAATACAATACGTGAAGCTATGGAGTGTCACAGGCAACTACACATAAACAAGATCCCAAACACAGTGGGGAAATGACTACCTAAATATGATCTCCAATCAGAAGACAACGATAAACAGCTGCCTCTGATTGGGAACCATACCCAGGCAACATAGAAATAAAACAACCTAGATTACCCACCCTAGTACACCGCCGACCTAACCAAAAAGAGGAATAAAAAGGCTCTCTATGGTCAGGGCGTGACAACTAGAATACAGTATATACAGTTAAAGTCAGAAGTTTACATACACTTAAGTTGGAGTCATTAAAACTCGTTTTTCAACCACTCCACAAAATTCTTGTGAAAACTATAGTTTTGTGCAAGTCTGTTAGGACATCTACTTTGTGCATGCACAAGTCATTTTCCCAACAATTGTTTACAGAAGATTATTTCACTTACAATTCTTCTGTATCACAATTCCATTGGGTCAGAAGTTTACATACACTAAGTGACTGCTTTCAAACACATGGGAAATTCAGTAAATTATGTCATGGCTTGAGAAGCTTCTGACAGGCTAATTGACATCATTTGAGTCAATTGGAGTTGTACCTGTGATGTATTTCAAGGCACCATTAAACTCAGTGCCTCTTTTTGCTTGACATCATGGAGAAATCAGCCAAGACCTCAGAATTTTATTTTATACCTCACAAGTCTGGTTTATCGTTGGAAGCAATCCAAGCGCCTGAAGGTACCACGTTCATCTGTACAAACAATAGTACGCAAGTATAAACACCATGGGACCACGCAGCCATCATAGCCGTCAGGAAGGAGACGCGTTCTGTCTCGCTAGAGAATGAATGCACTTTGGTGCGAAAGTGCAAATCAATCCAGAACAACAGCAAAGGACCTTGTGAGATGCTGGAGGAAACAGGTACAAAAGTATTCTTATCCACAGTTAAACGAGTCTATATAGACATAACCTGAAGGCCGCTCAGCAAGGAAGAAGCCACTGCTCCAAAACCAATCATAAAAACGCCAGACTACCGGTTTGCAACTGCACATGGGGACAAAGATTGTACTTTTGGAGAAATGTCCTCTGGTCTGATGAAACAAAAAATAGAACTATTTGGCCATAATGACATCGTTATGTTTGGAGCAAAACAGGGAGCTTGTAAGCCCAGGAACACCAATCCCAACCGTGAAGCACGGGGGTGGCAGCATATGTTGTGGGGGTACTTTGCTGGCAGGACGGGACTGGTTCACTTCACAAATAGATTATATCATGAGGATATATTGTGGTTATATTGAAGCAACATCTCAAGACATCAGTCAGGAAGTTAAAGGCTTGGTCGCAAATGGGTCTTCCAAATGGACTATGACCCAAAAGCATCTTCCAAAGTTGTGGCAAAATGGCTTAAGGACAACAAAGTCAAGGTATTGGAGTGACCATCACAAAGCCTGACCTCATATGCCTATAGAAAATCTGTGGCAGAACTGAAAAAATGTGCAAGCAAGGAGGCTACAAACCTGACTCAGTTACACCAGCTCTGTCAGAGCAATGGGCCAAAATTCACCCAAGCTTATTGTGGGAAGCTTGTGGAGGCTACCCGAACATTTGACACAAAGTTAAACCTTAGATTGCTACCGAAATACTAATTGAGTGTAAACTTCTGACCCACTGGGAATGTTTAGTATGAAAAGAAATAAAAGGCTGAAATAAAAATTCTCATCTACTATTATTCTGACATTTCACGTTCTTAACATGAGTGGTGATCTAACTGACGCTTAAGACAGGGAATTTTACTAGGACTTAAATGTTAGGGAATTGGGGAAAACTGAATTTAAATGTATTTGGCTAAGTGTGTGTAAACTTCCGACTTTCAACTGTTGCAATATGAAATTAAATCAAATTGTTTTTGGTCTCATGTGCCGGAAAACAACAGTGTCAAGTTAGACCTTACAGTGAAACTACTATACTTACGAGGCCCTTCACCAACACTGCAGTTAAAAAAAAAATCCAGCATAAGAATAGAAATAAAGTACCAAGTAATTAAACAGAAGCAGTAAAGTATCAATAGCGAGACTATAACAGGGGGGATACGTGAACACGTCAATGTGGCTGGGGCACCGGTTAGTTGAGGTATATGTACATGTAGGTAGAGTATTAAAGTGACTATGGCATAGAAATAACAGAGAGTAGCAGGCGGTGTATAAGAGGGCGGGGGGGGGGGGCAATTCAAATAGTCTGGGTAGCCATTTGATTAGGTGTTCAGGAGTCTTATGGCTTGGGGGTAGAAGCTGTTTAGAAGTCTCTTGGCCTAGACTTGGCTCTCCGGTAGCCGTTTGCCGTGCGGTAGCAGACGGGAACAGTCTATTACTAGGGTGGCTGGAGTCTTTTGACAATTCTTTGGGCCTTCCTCTGACACCGCCTGGTGTAAAGGTCCTGGAAGGCAGGAAGCTTGGCCGCCAGTGATGTTACTGGGCCATTCGCACTCCCCTCTGTAGTGACCTTGCGTTGGAGGCCGAGCAGTTGCCATACCAGGCAGTGATGCAACCAGTTCAGGATGCTTCTCAATGGTGCAGCCTGTAGACCCATTTGAGGATCTGAGGACCCATGCGAAATCTTTTCAGTCTCCTGACGGGGAATAGGTTTGGTCGTAACCTCTTTACGACTGTCTTGGTGTGCTTGGACCATGTTAGTTTGCTGGTGATGTGGACACAAGGAACTTGAAGCTCTCAACCTGCTTCCACTGGCAGCCCCGTCAAGGAGAATGGGGGCGTGCTCGGTCCTCTTTTTCCTGTAGTCCACAATCATCTCCTTTGTCTTGATCACAGTTGAGGGAGAGGTTGTTTGTCCTGGCACCACGCGCGCCAGTTCTCTGACCTCCTCCCTATAGGCTGTCTTGTTGTTGTTGGTGATCAGGCTTACACTGTTGTGTCATCGGCAACTTAAATGAATGGTGTTTGGAGTCGTACCTGACCATGCAGTCATGAGTGAACAGGGAGTACAGGAGGGGACTGAGCACACACCCCTGAGGGGCCCCTGTGTGAGGATCAGCGTGGCGGATGTGTTGTTACCTACCCTTACCACCTGGGGGTGGCCCGTTAGGAAGTCCAGGAGCTTTGAGGGCACTATGGTGTTGAACGCTGAGCTGTAGTCAATGAATAGCATTCTCACATAGGTGTTCCTTTTGTCCAGGTGGGGAAGGGCAGTGTGGAGTGCAATAGAGATTGCATCATATGTGGATCTGTTGGGGCGGTCTGAGCCATGACCAGCCTTTCGAAGCACTTCATGGGTAAAACAGTATGTAAACATTATTAAAGTGACCAGTTTTCCATTATTAAAGTGACCAGTGTTCCATGCCTATGTACATAGGGCAGCAGCCGTTAAGGTCCAGGCTTGAGTAACTGGATGGTAGCCAGCTAGTGACAGTGACTAAGTTCAGGGCAGGGTACTGAGCGGAAGCCGGCTAGTGATGGCTATTTAACAGTCTGGTGGCCTTGAGATTTCACAACCATCCGTAATGTGTGTCTAATAWAGCATGCAGTATCATTACTATTGACTGTAACCTTGGGTAATTGGTCATTCTCTTTGATTACACAACTTTAAATCTGTGTGTGCTTTTTGGTTACTCTGTTCTATAAATGTTACTTACAGATTACGTCCACTAGATGGTGGCGTTGATCTTCACTGTAGATCTGTTACTTTGGCTAGAGATCAATCTGGAGGAAAACATGTTTGGTCTCTGATAGTATCAATGGATTAATAAAACCATTGCATATTCTAGAATGAGGATGTCAGTTATACCTTCAAAATACATTTCCCCTATCAATCTGTGACACCAGTGCATCACTGTTCATAAGGTGCCGTGTGGTACATGTTTCTGTTACATTTTGAACAGTGTTGAGGAGGYTGGTGTGTTTCAGGTTTGCTCTATGAGAGGAAAGATCCACCAGCAAGACRTTGTCTTGGAGATGCTGCCACTGCCTTTTTGTGCATTCACAGCTGAGAATAGATCTGTCCCTCCAGGATTCCACGATTACAATTTGTTGCAAAATCAGAAATTCCCCGCTTATTATACGAGTGCTTGCAAATTTCCACATAAAACAGTCAAAAGATCGCCATTTTGTCGCATGGTTCAAAAAAGACACATCAACAAACTTTTTCCCTCATCGGTGCATTTTCCCAACAAATTKGACAAAATCATTGCATATTGYCATGTGTAGCAGTATGATGTTGTTCCCCTAGATTATGCACCAAATTGCACACAAGGACCAATTCAAATAGGCCAGATCAAGAGGGGATGTTAATAATTTGATAATAATAATAATAATTCAGTGTTTTTTTATTTAATTTACAGCTGCATAGCTAATGTTATTTTTTGGTGTACAAACACTTTTTCATATCAATATTGATATGTGATTGTAAAAGTTTTGGTTAGGCCCATCGCGGGTTATCTGTATTTCCGTGCCCCTTATTGTCCTCTTTTGCCTGACCTTCGGCTAGCGAGGTGCCTGAGAGCTGTGACTGCGCCAAGGGATAAAATATTGTGTGTTGTCTCTTCGTGTGCAGGGCAAATAAAAAGAATCCAACCAGCAGACCTACAGTTGTGGCAGTGTCCTAATTAAAAGTACACAACGCAGAATGAACCACGCTACACATGCAACATTTCAGAATTGCCGCAGCAGAATCAAACATTTTGCCCGCAAATATCACAAAGAATTTCCTCTTAATCTTGAAGGGACTGAATAAATTACCAACACTTTTCAGATTGAGGAAGAATCAGAAACTCCCTACTGTTTATTGTTGGCAGGGGGTGGTATGTGTGTGTGTGTGTGTGTGTCCCTCCATTTAGTCTGCCTTTAGTCTACTTTGTCAAGTGGTAGTAAAAGTGAGACAGTGATGCAGTGAGCTCCATTGTGAGAGTAGTCAAAGCCATCCTAAAAACATTTGGGAGTTGATGGAGCTGATTTCACGATGTTCATAAGGCCTGAAATGGTGTGTGTGTGTGTGTGTGTGCGTGCTTGTTCTTGCGGATGTGTAAAGAATACCCTCTCATTGACTCTGAGGGGTTTGGAACAGGCCTTATGTTTGCCTGTTGATCCATCCAGTTCATCCATTCATCCATTTGTCTTTCATTCCTTCACTTCTGGTTGGTTTCTGTCCCTTAGCTCCAGTGATTCCCTTTGATGAGGCCCTGCTCTGTGAAACAGTCTGTGGAACCAATCAGAAGCTGGAAAGAGGAGAGCCTCCTAATGTAATTGCCTCAGCCAATGGAATCTCTACTATTGATGATGATTCACCTATAATTCTAATTCWATGGAAATGTTTTTGCATATAAAGAAATTCTGGAACTCATTTCCCACCTATCTGATGAATGTTCTGAACTGGTGGTCCATCAGATGACCCAAGTCCTGCTCTGTGGTTTGAGTGTCATGTATAGAGAGGAGGCTAGACTGGTATGGGCTTTCAGTGAAGAATAGAGAAGAGGTCTTCATTAATTAAGGAGTTGAAAATGCATTGAAACTCAAGTGAACTCAGTTGTTCCTACACTATGTAAGTGGTCAGTGGTGGTCCATTCCCAAGCCTGCAGATCAGGACCATACACATGRACCGTGGTCCGTCACTCTCCCTCAGGGCGAGACACGTGTCAGCTGACCACTGGGGTTTCAACAACTATGGCTGGAATGAATAACTGACTAATTACTACCACATTTCCTCCACAGCAACGGAAGGAATCTCAACCAGACATTCAAATACATAGGAATCAGTGGAGGCTGGTGGGAGAAACTATTGGAGGATGGGCTCATTGTAATAGCTGGAATGGAATTAATGGAGTGGTATCAAACACCAAACATATGAAAATCACGTTTGACTCTGTTCCATTAATTCCATTCCAGCCATAACATGAGTCCGTCCTCCAATGGCTCCTCCCACCAGCTTCCGCTGATAGGAATATATTGGTGTAGGACCTAAAGCTTTAAAGCTAGAATCCTTAGTTGCTACAACATGTTTTGACTTAATGAATTAATGATATATACCCAATGATTCTTGAAGAATATAACTTATATTATGCCTCATGAGCTTAGTTCAAATGTCGTACCCCATAAGAACCCAAAATGGAAGCTTGTTTTACTCCAATGTTTGTAAACAATGTAAATGTATTCAAACACTAGAAATGGTCTCATATCCTCAAACAAATGGATAAAACTATACTTCATCCAGCTTTTTACCAAAACAGAGGTGGGGTGCCGCTTTGTTATTGTTTCAATTAATGACAACTTTAATGGAAATGCTATTTCATATATTTAACAGACATGTGAACACCCTACTGTGGATGTGTTAGGGAATTTGACATCAGGAGTACAGCTCCTCAACATGCTCTCCAATTAGTTTGGACATTCAGTCAGACGGACCATCACTGTGTCCCATTTCTTTCCAATAACCCCCCCACCCCTTCTAAAACTATCCTAATTGCGTCCGGAATTGCAACCATTTCCTTTTAATATCCCTGATTTGTTTCATTTGGGGAGCCCAGCCTGTGCTGCCTGTCACACACACACAGACACAGAGAACACACAGACGGTCTAGAAAGCWGGRWGCGGAGGTTGATTTTGTGGAACCTGAAAACATACCCTCCTAGCCCCTGTCAGTCAATGTGGGTTTTTTACTCCATTAGATGTGGAATGGTCATTTCCATGGAGCTCACAGGTTGGTCAGGCTGCCAGTAAAAACACTGATCTCTCTGTACCCCCTCAGAGCAGGAGCTAATGCATGGAAGGGGTGTGGGTGTGGGTGTGGGTGTGTGGTGTGTGTGTTGTGTGTGTGTGTGTGTGTTGTGGTGTGTGTGTGTGTGTGTGTGTGTGTGTGTGTGTGTGTGTGTGTGTGTGTGTGTATGAGAGAGAGAGAGTTATGGGTCAATCTGCATAGCCATATTTCTCAGGTTTCATGGAAGACTTGGCATTGTCTCTCTTTCTCACATTGACAGTCAATCTGTTTAAATTCATCACCACTTTGTGGTAAAGCGAGGTACATAATTGTAATGAATAGGTTGTCAGTGTGGGCTTTTAGTAATGACCATGTCCCCATGATTACATGTGGGAAGGACTGGTACGGGATATGTGTGTGTTGTTGTGTGTGTGTGTGGTGTGTGTGTGTGTGTTGCCTATAGGACTAGCTGCTTTTACAGCGCTATATGGACCACTTTGGTCTGAAGCCAAGACCACTTTGTTCTGTGTTTATAAACCTGCACCAAGGTTTTTTTTCTCAGAATTCTAAATGGCTCGGTCCAGCGAAGTACATCATTGTCATGAATAGCTCGTCAGAGTGTGGGCTTTTAGTAATTGACCATGTCCCCATGATTACATGTGGGAAGGACTGGTATTAGCCTAGTGGTTAAGAATGTTGGGCCAGTAAGCAAAAGGTCACTGGTTCAAATCCACGAGCCAGCTTGAGCAAGGAACTTAATACTGATTGCTCCTCTAAGTTGCTCAGGATAAGTGCATCAACTAAAATGTGAATGTTTAAAGCAAATTGGGATCATTCATGTTTAGAAAAAATGTAATTCACAGTACAGTTATTACGTATAGGAGGAGATATGCATCTGTAGGTCCMGGCTGTTTTCTATGCTGAGTATTCCCAACCCAGACAGTCTTTCCTGAGACATTGTGCATTACATGTCCACTGCGCTGCACACAATTTAAGCTTAGTCTTAAATGATGCAAGCCAATATATACCAGAGATAATGGACTGTTAATGTTACCAGCACCGTACCAGGCTGCATACTACTGCTGGCTTGCCTCGGTAGCTAAGCAGGGTGGGTCCTGGATGAGAGACCAGATGCTGCTGGAAGTGGTGTTGGATGGCCAGTAGGAGACACTCTCTCCTCTGGTCCCCAAAAAATATCCCAAGGCAGTGATTGGGGACATGCCCCTGTATAGGGTGGTGTATTTTAGCTTGGATGTTAAACAGGTGTCCTAACTCTCTGGGTCACTAAAGATCCCATGGCACTTATCGTAAGAGTAAGGTTATAAACCCTGGTGAACTGGCTAAATTCCTAATCTGACCTTCATACCATCATGGCCACCTAATCATCCCCAGCTTCCAATTGGCTCATTCCCCCTCTCCCTTGTAACTATTCCCCAGGCTGTTACTGTAAATGAGAATGTGTTCTCAGTAAATTTAGCTGGTAAAATAAGTTTATTTTATTTTATTGCAACCACACAACTCAAATGCCGGTTCACCAGTTGATCTATAAATTCTACATTTTTTCAAAGCCCTCAAGAACTATTGTCCGCTAAAGATGAACATCTGTTAATATCTGCCAATTTGTTGGCTGTCCAGAATCAAGACGACCTGTCCCCAGAGTTTCCTATACAGTTAATCTCTTTCCGTAACGTGGTAATTAAGTAGAACAAGAGGCTCAATTAAAGATGTTGCAGAACTGCTGTACTTTAAGCACCACTCCCTTCTGCCCAGTTTCAATGATGTTGCTATAGCAATCAAGCTATTTTTACCATCCCTGTAACTGTCGCTTCTGTGGAGAGATCGTTTTGTCAACTAAAACTCATAATGAACTACAAGAAGAAGCATTAGGCTCTCGGCCTGAAATACGCTTTTGAACACCTGAGTAAGCTCCAGTCATTGCACTGGTGCCGTCGTAATGAACACGAGAGGAGACAGAGAGCTGGTTTCAAACGCAGGGCGCAGCAGGTGTTTATTGCAAAGGACCACAGCAGGAAGCAGGTAGCTGGGTCCAGGGGCAGGCAGAAGGTCATACACAAGTGGTCCAACAGGGCAGCAGAACAGGCAGGGAAAAGGCTAGTAACGTAGTCCGGGAGATCAGGCAATAGGTAGATAACAGGAAATCCGATAGGCTAAAGTACAGGCAGGGAATAGGCGTCGTTAGTGAGGCAGGCAAAAACTATCATACACGGGAGGAATAACTCACAGGAAAAACAGAGCTCTGAAAGACGTGTGTCACAAAACAAACAATACCTCACAGTGATGGGGTGCAAAGAACTGAACTAAATAGTATTCAGGTGATTGGGATCTGGAGAGTGAGCTGCGTTCAGGGGATCTAGGTGTTTGAGAGGGTGAGCTGGAAAGTGAGCTGGAAGGGAGCTGCTTTCATGGATCTAGTGTTTTGAGAGTGATGAGCTGGAAAGAGTGTAGCTGGAAAGTGAGCTGCTTTCAGGGATCTAGGTGTTTGAGAGTGTGAGCTGGAAAGTGAGCTGCTTTCAGGGTCTAGGTGTTTGAGGTGTGAGCTGGAATTGAGCTGCTTTCAGGGGATCTAGGTGTTTTGAGAGTGGGAGAGGGTTCGTAGTGTTAGATGAGTGGAAAGTGAGCTGCTTTCAGGGGATCTAGGTGTTTGAGAGTGTGAGCTGGAAAGTGAGCTGCTTTCAGGGGATCTAGGTGTTTGAGAGTGTGAGCTGGTATGTGAGCTGCTTTCAGGGGATCTAGGTGTTTGAGGGTGTGAGTTGAACGCAGACGTTACAGCCGTTGTAGCCTACTCCACGGCATTTATTCACTGATATCCTCTTATACTTTCAATCAGTTGAAAAGCGCAGCATCATATGAGGCAAAATGCATCTTACCATCTGTATTTCTATATGTTGAAAACATGATTGCTGGCATGCAAAACATTTTGGGACTACACTGTATAAACAATGGGCCAATGATACAAATACCAAAAGATTGTTTCTGGGTGGAGTTTTCCTTTAACTGCTGAGTGGGTGGGGGACAGAAGTAAGGGGAACGCAGTCTGGTAGCCATGACTCTAGTCGATGGACTGCATTAGATTGGTCTATAGAGCTCATTCCCAGGACCATATCTGAATTGTGAATTCACATGTMATTTTATGACTTTTTCTTCTCGTTTAAACTATAGATAAAGTGCAGTTTAAACGTTAAGCGCTATATGGACCACTTTGGTTCTGAAACCAGATGTGTGTTTATAAACCTTCACCAATGTATATTTTCTCTGATGGTGAATGGTAAACAGCTCTGTCCGTCCTTCGTGTAATGCACAATCAATCAGTGTTAACTACACTGTAAATATTATATGATTGACGCCATTTGAATGTGCAGTGAAGAATTGTGTGTATGTGCAGTAGGGATGTGACAAATATAAAACCTTCATGTTTAAACTGCAAAGTTTTGTTTTTTTACAACAAAAAAATCCTAAAGTTATATGTGAATTCATAATGCAGATTTGGTCCTGCTAATGACCTCTAGAAGGCAATGCAGTTAGTTCCATCTACTACAGGCTACCAGACGGCGCTCACCTTACTGCTGTCCCCCACCCACTTTGCAACAATGGTAGTTCATGCCATTTTTAGGTATTCTGCTGTGTGCCTCTCCTCCGTCTTCTCAGTGGTCAGTACATGGGACTTCATGTCCCACTTCTCATTAATGTGATGGCTCACTGCAGTGATGTATGACAGTGTTTTCATATACGTCCAATAATCTGTTGTTAATGCCACATATGGGGTGTTTGAAAGCTCTTGCTTTGTACTTACAGCGCAATTATTGAACAATTTCTCCATCCGGACCATCACAGTTTTTCGACATTGCATCTTGCAGCCTGGTTCTAGATATACCATATGGGTATTGAAGCAGACATCCTCTACCATTGACAATGTCTGCATAACAACTGGAATCATTTCTGGAATCAGCGCTGTGATTTTCTCACTCCGTCCCTTTATTGTCTTCTGTGGGGTCTCACAATTAGGGGATTTGTTTCTAAAAGTTAACCATCCCAATTTCGTTTAAACGTTCACACCTCTGATGTGCCGTGAGAGTCAGTGAAAGATATGACCATGTGTGTAACTGTAGATTGTGTGTGTGCAGTGTGCATGCAAGTGTGTGTGTGTGTATGTGGTAGTCAAGCCTACCAATGTGAGCCCACTGGGCAGTCCCAGCACTCAGCTCCCCCACGCGGCTCAGGCTGCCCCTCTATCTCCCTCCATCTCATACAGTCCTGGTCCCCGAGGGTCAGTTTTGGAGCCCCCTCCCTCTGGTTTTACCTGGTTATTCCTTTCCCCCCTCAGAAGTTTTAAGTATGTTCATGTGGCAGGCACGTGCACTCTCCCAAGGAGTGTTTGAATGTGTGTGTGCGAGTGTGTGAGGAACAGTGCTTGAGAGCGTGTGTGTGTGTGTGTTTGAAGCTCAGAGTGTGTTAGTAACTATGCTCAGAGGAGAGCTATGCGTGTGAACAATGTGTTCTGTTATAGTAATCTGCAGAAGTAATTAATGGCAAGAGCTGAAAACAAGGCCATGGCCCTTTGAAGCCTGGTCAACAGCCGGCATGTGTGTCTCTTTGTGTGTGTCAGTGTGAGAGAGAGAGAGATTCTTACTGGTATGAAAGCCTGCTGTATTGGCCTGCTAACTTTAATGAAGTAATGCTTCAACAACTACTACCTAAGTGAATCTACTGAAGTGGTCAAAACATTGCTAGTTATGAATGAAACCTCTTTCAAGGCAAAGTTATTTTCCTTTCTTTTCACCTTTGTCATGACACAATGCGAGACCCAGATGCAGACACAGGAGTCAGATGGTTGGAGTCTTAAAATGTTTATTCATCCAAAAGGGTAGGCAAGAGAATGGTCGTAGACAGTTCAGAGTCCAGGAGTGGCAAACAGGCTCGTGGTCAAGGCAGGCAGAATGGTCAGGTAGGCGGGTACAAAGTCCAGAAACAGGCAAGGGACAAAACCGGGAGGACAAGAAAAAGGAGAACGCAAAAACCAGGAGAACGGGGAAAACGCTGGTTGACTTGGAAACATACAGTACAAGACGAACTGGCACAGAGAGACAGGAAACACAGGGATAAATACACTGGGGAAAATAAGCGACACCTGGAGGGGGTGGAGACAATCACAGGAACAGGTGAAACAGATCAGGGCGTGACAATATTGTAATGTAATGTACACCCTGCAGCTGTAGGCAAGGATAAGGGCGCAAGAAAGCATATCCTTGAGTTTAGCCATGAGATTCTAACTCTTGGGATGGAGGCTGACTGGGGACACAGTACCAGCCAAAAGTGTGGACACACCTACTCATTCAAGGGTTTTCTTTATTTGTACTATTTTATACTTTATAGAATAATAGTGAAGACTTCAAAACTATGAAATAACACATATCGAATCATGCAGTTACCAAAAAAGCTTTAAACAAATCAAAATATATTTTATATTTGAGATACAAAGTAGCCACCTTTTGCCTTGATGACAGCTTTGCACACTCTTGGCATTCTCTCAACCAGCTTCATGAGGTACTCACCTGGAATGCATTTCAATTAACATGTGTTTCATGTTAAATAGTTAATTTGTGGAATTTCCTTCCTTATTAATGCGTTTGAGCCAATCAGTTGTGTTGTGACAAGGTAGGGGTGGTATACAGAAGATATCCCTATTTGGTAAAAGACCAAGTCCATATTATGGCAAGAACAGCTCAAATAAGCAAAGAGAAACGACAGTCCATCGTTACTTTAAGACATGAAGGTTAGTCAATCCGGAACATTTCAACCACTTTGAAAGTTTCTTCAAGTGTAGTCGCAAAAACAATCAAGCGTTATGATGAAACTGGCTCTCATAAGGATCGCCACAGGAAAGGAAGACCCAGAGTTACCTCTGCTGCAGAGGATAAGTTCATTAGAGTTACCAGTCTCAGAAATTGCAGCCCAAATAAATGTAGATGTATGACACACGCACGCACACGAACACACATACACTGTCACTGCCTTTGTGTTTGTCTTTGCATTCACAGCTAAGAATAGATGACCAACACTTTTCATGCTGAGGACTCAGAGACGCCCCGTTGTTTAGTGTTGGCAAGGGGTGGTATGTGTGTGTGTGTGTGTGTGTGTGTGTGTGTGTGTGTGTCTGTGTGTGTCTCCCTCCCTTTAGTCTGTGCCTTTAGTCTCTTTTGTCAAGTGGTAGTTAATGTGAGACAGTGATGCAGTGAGCTCCATTGTGAGAGTAGTCAAAGCCATCTTAACAACATTTGGGGGTTGATGGAGCTGACTTCACAACATTCATGAGGGCAGAAATTGTGTGTGTGTGTGTGTATGTATGTGCGTGCATGTGTGTTCTTGCACATGTGTAAAGAATACCCTCTCATTGACTCTGAGAGGTTTGGAACAGGCCTTATGTTTGCCTGTTGATCCATCCGCCATTCATCTATTCAACCATTTGTCTTTCATCCGCCACTTCTGGTAGGTTTCTGTCCCTTAGCTCCAGTGATTCCCTTTGATGAGGCCCTGCTATGTGAAACAGTCTGTGGAATCAACCAGATGCTGGAAAGAGGAGAGCCTCATAATATGATTACCTCAGCCAATGGAATCTCTACTATTGGTGTTGAGTCACCTATAATTCTAATTCTATGGAAATGTGTTCCGCAGTCTCAGGCTTCGCTTGTTATGCTCCATAGAATGTTTTTTATTATTATTATAATTGTTTTTGCATGTAAATAAATTCTGGAACTCATGTCCCACCTATCTGATGAATGTTCTGAGCTGGTGGTCCATCAGATGACCCAAGTCCTGCTCTGTGGTTTGAGTGTCGTGTATAGAGAGGAGGCTAGACTGGTATGGGCTTTCAGTGAAGAATAGAGAAGAGGTCTTCATTAAGGAGTTGAAAATGCATTGAAACTCAAGTGAACTCAGTTGTTCCTACACTATGTAAGTGGTCAGTGGTGGTCCATTCCCAAGCCTGCAGATCAGGACCATACACATGGACCGTGGTCTGTCACTCTCCCTCAGGGCGAGACGTGTCAGCTGACCACTGGGGTTTCAACAACTATGGCTGGAATGAATAACTGACTAAATACTACCACATTTCCTCCACAGCAACGGAAGGAATCTCAACCAGACATTCAAATACATAGGAATCAGTGGAGGCTGGTGGGAGAAACTATTGGAGGATGACTTGTCTGTATAGAGGTCTGCACCCGCACAGCCAGAAGAGGACTGCCACCCCTCATAGCCTGGTTCCTCTCTAGTTTTCTCTCTAGGTTTGGCCTTATCTAGGAGTTTTTCCTAGCCACCGTGCTTCTACACCTGCATTGCTTGCTGTTTGGGGTTTTAGGCTGGGTTTCTGTACAGCACTTCGAGATATTAGCTGATGGTACGAAGGGTATATAAATAAATTTGATTGATTGGAACTCAGTAGTAAGTGTTGCATCTGGAGGACAGAATATTTTATACGCGATACGCTGTTTCAGCATTCGCCGTTCCCGTTCTGTGAGCGTTGTTGGCCTACCACTTCGCGGCTGAGCCGTTGTTGCTTCTAGATGTTTCTGCTTCACAATACATCCCCTACAGTTTACTGGGCAGCGCAGTCTAGGCAGGGCAGAAATTTGAACAAAACTGACTGTGTTGGAAATGGTGCAGCAACCTATGATGGTGCCAAGTTGAAAGTCACTGAGCTCTTCATTATGGCCGCCATTCTACGTGCCAAATGTCTTGTCAATGGAAGATTGGCATGGCTGGTGCTCGATTTATAAACACCTGTCAGCAACGGTGTGGCTGAAAGAGACAAATCCACTAATTTGAAGGGGTGTCCACCTACTTTTGTCCATTTAGTGTATTCCTTTCAGTGGAGGCTGGTGGGAGGAGCAATTGGAGGGACTGACTCATTGTAATAGCTGGAAATAAAATGGAAGTCCAGGGCACGTGAATGGTAGATGATTCATAATGTTTGTGGCTGTAATTGGAATACAAACTCCAATTAAGTGAGAGTCGGCATTGTGGCGCCAGCTATATACAACATGAGGCCAGAAGACAGGCAGTACATAGGAAAACCTCCAATAGTTGCAGTCCCACCAGCCCTCACTGATTCCATATGAATATTATAAGGAGTCGTGGCGATGAGTGAGATTACCTCTACCGTTGCTGGGTGGAGAAAGTAAGTGGTAAAGTGATTGTAGGTAGACTCAGTTAAAATTTACAATAATCCACCGGCATAGTTACGTTGGAAGGGGGAAAAGAAGAACCGAAGGGCAAGTGGTCAGGCTGAAACAAGAGAATCCTCGCCCACGGTGAATAGAGAGAGAGGTGACACCGACCATCGGGGAGATCCCATGTGGGTATGAGGTCCATGATGGAAAGGAAATGTGTGTCTGCAGAGCTTGGGATGGACCGACGCACTGACCAGCTTAACATTAGTGTAGGAAACAACTGGAGTTCACTTGAGTTTCAATGGCATTGTCAACCTTAATGAAGCACGATCTTCCTCTCTCTTCTATTCTCACTGAAAGCCCATACCAGTCCTAAGCCTCCTCTCTGATACACGACACTCAAACCACAGAGCAGGACTTGGGTCATTCTGATGGGGAAAACAAGAGACGCAACGGAGAGGATGAAGCAGGGAGACGAAATGAGAAAGATGAGAAAGGGAGCTCAGGGAAGAAGATATCATAGAAGGAAGTATAGGAGTTGGGATCATGGAGTTGCTAGAATTTATTGATACATAAGCAAAAAAGTGTATAATAAGAATAATAGAAAAACATTCCTAATGGAGCATCTGGACGGGGCAGGGAAGAGAGGAAAGGGGAAGTAGAGAACGGGAGGAAAGGAAGGGGGAGGAAAAGAAAGGAGAAGAAATAGAAGAGGAGAAAGAAAAAAAAGAAGAGAAAGGAGAAGGAGTGGAAAAAAAGAGGAAAAGAAAGATAGAAGATAAAAGAGAGGAGGAAAAGAAGAGGGTGAAAAGAAGAAAAAAAAA
>NC_036857.1:5645046-5650346 GCF_002910315.2 Salvelinus sp. IW2-2015 | reverse complement strand
CTCATGAAACATGGGACCAACCCTGTACATGTGTGTTTATATTTTTGTCAGTTGATTGGAGAGCTTGGCGAGTAGCTTGTACTCCTGAAGTCAAATGCCTGTCCACAGTAGGTGTTGACACGTCTGTTAATGATCTGAAATAGTTTTGTTTTAATGGTTAGAGTCCTTAATTTAAACAATACACAAAACGGTCACCCCGCATCTGTTTTGGTAAAAAGCTGAGGGATAAGCCTGGAGGAATATAACGTTCTCAAATTCATAGACAGAGCTATGATATAAGGAACGACTATCCATTGTCATGCTAAAACTGGAAAGGCCTTCCCCAAACTGTTGCCACAAAAGTTGTGACCGTTAAGATTTCCCTTCACCGGGAAACTAAGGGCATAGCCCGAACCATGAAACAGCCCCAGGCCATTATTCCTCCTCCACCAAACTTTACAGTTGGCCCTCTGGGGCAGGTAGCGTTCTCCTGGCATCTGTCAAACCCAGATTAATCTGTGTGACTGCCAGATGGTGAAGCGTGATTCAATCACTCCAGAGAATGTGTTTCCACTGCTCCAGCTAACGCTTGGCATTGCGCAAGGTAAATCTTAGGTGTGTTGAGGCGTGCTCGGCCATGGAAATCCATTTCAGGAAGCTCCCGACACAGTTCTTGTGCTGACTTTGCTTCCAGAAAGCAGATTGGAGGACCATGCGTCATGGACTACCTGGCATGATGACTCCTGCGTTCCCCCAGTCCACCTGGCCTTGCTGCTGCTCCAGTTTCAACTGTTCTGCCTGCGGCTATGGAACCCTGACCTGTTCACCGGACCTGCTAAAAAAGCCAACTGACATTTACTCCTGAGTGCTGGACTTGCTGCACCCTCGATAACTACTGTGATATTATTTTTGACCATGCTGGTCATTATGAACATTTGAAACATCACTTGGCCATATTGCTGCTTATAATTCCCACCGCACAGCCAGAAGAGGACTGCCACCCCTCATAGCCTGGTTCCTCTCTAGTTTTTCTCTAGGTTTGGCCTTTCTAGGAGTTTTTCCTAGCCACCGTGCTATTCTACACCTGCATTGCTTGCTGTTTGGGGTTTTAGGCTGGGTTTCTGTACAGCACTTCGAGATATTAGCTGATGGTACGAAGGGCTATATAAATAAATTTGATGATTGGAACTCAGTAGTAAGTGTTGCATCTGAGGACAGAATATTTTATACGCGATACGCGTTTCAGCATTCGCCGTTCCCGTTCTGTGAGCTTGTGTGGCCTACCACTTCGCGGCTTGAGCCGCGTGTTGCTTCTAGATGTTTCTGCTTCACAAAACATCCCCTACAGTTTACTGGGCAGCGTCTAGGCAGGGCAGAAATTTGACAAAAAACTGACTTGTTGGAAATGTGGCATACCTATGATGGTGCCAAGTTGAAAGTCACTGAGCTCTTCATTATGGGCCATTCTACGTGCCAAATGTCTTGTCAATGGAGATTGCATGGCTGTGTGCTCGATTTGATACACCTGTCAGCAACGGTGTGGCTGAAAGAGACAAATCCACTAATTTGAAGCGGTGTCCACCTACTTTTGTCCATTTAGTGTATCCTTTCAGTGGAGGGGGTGGGAGGAGCAATTGGAGGGACTGACTCATTGTAATAGCTGGAATATAGTCCAAATGTGATTTATCATATGTTTGGTGATTTGATACCACTCCATTAATTCACATTCCAGCTATTACAATGAGCTATGGCCAAGATGTTCAAATGTTCATAAATGACCAGCATGGTCAAATAATAATAATCACAGTAGTTATCGAGGGTGCAGCAAGTCAGCACCTCAGGAGTAAATGTCAGTTGGCTTTTTTAGCAGGTCCGGTGAACAGGTCAGGGTTCCATAGCCGCAGGCAGAACAGTTGAAACTGGAGCAGCAGCAAGGCCAGGTGGACTGGGGACAGCAAGGAGTCATCATGCCAGGTAGTCCTGACGCATGGTCCTCCAATCTGCTTCTGGAAGCAAAGTCAGCACAAGAACTGTGTCGGGAGCTTCCTGAAATGGATTTCCATGGCCGAGCAGCCTCACACAAGCCTAAGATTACCTTGCGCAATGCCAAGCGTTAGCTGGAGCAGTGGAAACACATTCTCTGGAGTGATGAATCACGCTTCACCATCTGGCAGTCACACAGATTAATCTGGGTTTGACAGATGCCAGGAGAACGCTACCTGCCCCAGAGGGCCAACTGTAAAGTTTGGTGGAGGAGGAATAATGGYCTGGGGCTGTTTCATGGTTCGGGCTATGCCCCTTAGTTCCGGTGAAGGGAAATCTTAACGGTACACAACTTTGTGGCAACAGTTTGGGGAAGGCCCTTTCCAGTTTTAGCATGACAATGGATAGTCGTTCCTTATATCCATAGCTCTGTCTATGAATTTGAGAACGGTTATATTCCTCCAGGCTTATCCCTCAGCTTTTTACCAAAACAGATGCGGGGTGACCGTTTTGTTATTGTTTAAATTAAGGACTCTAACCATTAAAACAAAACTATTTCAGATCATTAACAGACGTGTCAACACCCTACTGTGGACAGGCATTTGACTTCAGGAGTACAGCTACTCGCCAAGCTCTCCAATCACACTGAAAAAAAATATAAACACAACATGTACAGGGTTGGTCCCATGTTTCATGAGCTGAAATAAAATATCCTGGAACTTTTTCATATGCACAAAAAGCTTATTTCTCTCAAATTTTGTTCACAAATTAGTTTAAATCCCTGTTAGTGAGCATTTCTCTTTTGCCAAGATAATCCATCCACCTGGCAGGTGTGGTATATCAAGAAGCTGATAAAACAGCATGATCCTTACACAGGTGCACCTTGTGCTTGGCGACAATAAAAGGCGACTCTATAATGTGCATATTTGTTACACAACACAATGCCACAAGTTTAAAGGGAGTGTGGAATTGACAGGTTGACTGCAGCAATGTCCACCAGAGATTTGAATGTTCATTTCTCGTCCATAAGCCACCTCCAATAATTTTGGGTATCAGCTTTCCAAGGTCTCCGACTGAATTCACCAACCGACGTTCCTCTGCACTGCCAAGCGCAACTTTTTCTCAGCTGGCACAATTTGATTGGCTGCTGTCCGATTCAAACTGTAATTCTTTAAATGAAGAGATGATGCGCTGCACACTTTTTTTAAGAGCATCATTTTTTATATTTGGGCTTGGGGAGGGTATCAAGTCAGGTCGGGTCAAAAGGCTCAAGTCCAAGTTAAGTCATGAGTCATTGGTGTTAAAGTCAAAGTCGAGTTGCAAGTCATCATATTTGTGACTCGAGTCTGGTTCGAGTCCATGTCATGTGACTCGAGTCCACACCTCTGGTTATCTGTGACCATCAGATGCTTATCTTTATTCCGAGTCATGTGAAATCAATAGATTAGGGCCTAATGAATTCATTTCAATTGACTGATTTCCTTATATTAACTGTAACTCAGTAAAATCTTTTAAATTGTTGCATATTGCATTTATATTTTTGTTCAGTGTTATTTGGAGTTCCAGTCAGACGRACCATCACTGTGTCCAATTCCAACAACCCCCCAGCACTTGTAAAACCATCCTGCTTGGGTCAGGAATTGCAACTATTTTCCTTTTAATATCCCTGATATGTTTGATTTGCACACACACGCACACACACACACTGTGATATGGTCTCTGCTAGGGTGCAGCACGCATGCAGAAGGCTACACACTCTCTCACACACACACAACACACACACACACACACACACAGAACACAACGACACACGGACACACACACACACACACATCACACACACACACAACACACACACACACACACACACACCACACACACACACACACACACACACACACACCACACACACACACAACACACACACACACACACTACAACACACACACACACACACACACACACACACACACACACAAAAGCTCTCCTCTGACGGGGCGGTAGGGATAAAAAAAAAAAACTCTTACAAACAGCGAGAAAGACAGAACCTGAGAAAGATAGTTAACAGTTGTAATACCTGGGCACAACTGGTTGAATCAAACGTTGTTTCCACATCATTTAAGAATCAATTCTATCTAATGTGATGACTGACCTTGAATCAAAGGTGGACAACTGATTGGATTTCCAAAAAAGTCATCATAATATACGGGAATTTTTTGCTTTTTTTCCCACCCAACTTTTTTTGTTATGATTATTTCAAGCATGTGTTGAGTTTGGTCATGTAAGTGAAATTAAAGGTAAATCAAAACTAGGCATTGAAATGAATTTTTGTGCCGAGTGGATATCCAATACTATGATCCACAGGAAGAAGGTGAGCATGGGCAGACACCTCTAGCAGTGAGATCCATGAGAGTTTCACTCTGCTCACACACTTCACACGCAGGAAGGAGAAATACCACCACAAGAGGAAAGATGGCAGGAGGGGGGGAGGAGGAGAGGAGAGAGGACGAGAGGCCTCAGGTAGAGTAGAAGTGGAGATGGTGCAGATCAGGAAGTGTGTGGCTTAAACAGGGTCCTGAAAATAAACTTGGTGTTGGTTTACTTGTGGGTCACAAGGAATCCACTCGCTCTGTGGTTAGAAAGAATGTTTCAATATATGTCGTCTTAAAGGACTATATAAAATGCTACTGCTAATGGTTCCGTTATTGGAAATGGAGGTGGTGATATGTTGAGGAGAGGTTGTTTTGAGCTGTGTCAGAGCAAAATGTTATAACTGTCTGTTTTTTTACGTGAGAAACTTTGACTTCTCCTTGGCTACCCGAGATAGTACAACTCTCTGTCAGTGTGGTGTGTGTGTGTGCTAGGTGTGTGTGTGTGTTGCTGGTAATGTATGACCCAGAGCTCCATCCAAGAGTTTAGAATCTCATGGCTAAACTCAAGGATATGCTTTCTTGCGCCCTTACATTGCCTACAGCTGCAGGGTGTACATTACATTACAATATTGTCACGCCTGATCTGTTTCACCTGTTCCTGTGATTGTCTCCACCCCTCAGGTGTTGCTTATTTTCCCCAGTGTATTTATCCCTGTGTTTCTGTCTCTCTGTGCCAGTTCGTCTTGTATGTTTCCAAGTCAACCAGCGTTTTTTTTTCCCATCTCCTGGTTTTTGCATTTCTTTTTCTAGTCCTCCGGTTTTGTCCCTTGCCTGTTTCTGGACTTTGTACCCGCCTGCTGACCATTCTGCCTGCCTTGACCACGAGCCTGTTTGCCGCACTCGTGACTCTGAACTGTCTACGACCATTCTCTTGCCTACCCTTTTGGATGAATAAACATTTTAAGA
>NC_036857.1:5637797-5645021 GCF_002910315.2 Salvelinus sp. IW2-2015 | reverse complement strand
GTGATACTAACCTGGGGAGCCGAAGCGGAATGCGACCGGTGTTGAGGCGGAAGTTGCGTTGTGACTTGTAGGCTAGCTGGCAGTGGCTGCGTTGTTGACACTACACTAATCAAGTCGTTCCGTTGAGTTAATAGTTTCTACAGTGTGCTATTCGGGGTGCCTGGCTAGCTAGCAGTGTTGATTACGTTACGTGGCGTTAAAAAGAACGGACAATAGTCTGGGCTAGCTACCTAGAAAATCGCTCCTAGACACACAATTATCTTTGATACAAAGACGGCTATGTATCTAGCTAGCTAGCTCACGCATCAAAACAAATCAAACCGTCTGTACTTAATGAAATGCAAAAAAAAAAAAAATGTGCATTGAGATCACAGCAGCAGAGCCTCTTGTAGCCGTTCGTGCACATTTGCTGATATTCTTTGCTAGTTAGTGATTACAGCCCGGTTAAATCTAATTTGGTCAGCAATGCGGGACTGATTGCTTCATACAAGAGCAGCTTGTACACAGTGGACGCATGCTTTAGCTTTCCTGAAACCGCAAATCACGTTCAGTGAAAGTTTTAGGAAGTCATTCAAAAACCTCAAATAAGCTTATAATGCCATTCTCACAGCGTTAATGAAACACTCCCTTGAAAAGCTTTCAAGAACCTATTGCAAAACATTTCAAAGGAACCACCCCTGCACCTAAAAATAAACATTCCCAGAAACAGGCCAACATTTTCATTCTGTTTCTCAGAAGTTTAAAAAAAATTTAGTTTACTGGTCAGAAATGTATAGCTTTTCTCCCACAAACCAATGTGAAACCAAAAACAGACGTTCCCCACAACTTCCAAGGAACAAATGTGCTACCTGGGATGGCGCACGGTCCCATTTCAATTCTAACCTCAAACTGAGTTTGCCTCACTGCAATCCACTGGTTAAAAACTAGAACTCATCTCTGCTGAAACTACACCGGCACAGATCTGGGGCATCAATCTGATGGATAGAATCAAAACCATCCAATGTTAATTTCCCCAACTCACAGGCATCCAATAAAAACCACACTACTCTGCACGCTCTTTCATCCGAGCAGCTGTCTTTGTTGTCTACCCATGGTGTCTGGCGAGCTCGGTGCTGTTGTGTGAGGAGAGCTGCAGACGGAAGCTGTGAGAGCAGAATATCATTATGGTACAGGGCAGACATCTCCTTCGCTCGTTGTCTCCAATTCCAACGGCAACTCCAACAATAATGTCCCCAGGACATTTTGTCGGAGAGACCCAGCGTCGTCTGACCAATGGACTTCAGATGCACTGTTATAGATTGGACACAAACGTCTTCCCTTCAGAAATTATTAGAACTGGATATAAAATTACAGTCAAGTGATTTGCCGTGACAGATTTTGGGAAATATCCTCCGACTGACAAAAACGGGACACATAGACGCACAAAAGAACGTACTACACACACACACCACACACGCACACAACACAACCACACACACAACACACACACACCACACACACACACACACACACACACACACACACACACACACAACACACACACACACACACACACACACACACACACACACACACACACACACATCACACACACACACACACACACACACACCACCAACACCATCACTATCATGCATCCTTAATGGTAACCCAAGTGCACTGGCTTGATGTTTAAAATGCAGCAGCTCAGCACAAAGCCCATTATCTAAAGCAGGGGTTCCCAAACTTTTTCATTCAGGCCCCCCTTCAGCATTGGCTTGTGTGCGACTGCTTCGAGCATGGAAACCCATTTCAGAAGGCTTCCGCTCGAACAGGTCTTGCTGGCTGACATTGCATCCAAGCAGTTGGTAGAATCTTCAGTAGTGAGTGTTGAACCGAAGACAGATGTTTTGGTACCGCACACCCACGCTTCAGACTCTGGCACTCCCGTCTCTGTGAGGCTCTGCGTGGCCTACCACTCCGCGCTGAGCTCCGTTGTTGCTCCTAGACTTTTCTACTGCCAATGTTTTCTATGGAGTTGCCTCTACATGGGGTGTGTGCTTGGATGTTATACTACCTGTCAGCAACTGGATGTGGCCTGAAATAGCCAAATCCCAACATTTTGACAGGAGGTGTCCACATACTTTTGTATATATAGTTGGTTTTGATTTTTTCTACTGCGGGCCAGGCACCAGCACTTTTCATGACACACACGTGTTCCACCCCTCTTGTTGGCGGAGAGACAGAATTTGCAGCTTTACACCCCCGCACCTCCTCTGACAGGACCCACAGTTTGGAACCATTGATCCTAAAATGGCTAAGTCTTCTACACAGAGTTCTATGGCTAGTCTTCTACTGCAGCAGTCTATGGCTAGTCTTCTACACAGCACGTCTATGGGCTAGTCTGTTACACGGCCAGTCTATTGGGCAGTCTGCTACACGGCAGTCTATGGGCTAGTTCTTCTACACGGCAGTCTAGGGCTGTCTTCTACACGGCAGTGCTATGGGGCTGTCTTCCTACACGCAGTCTATGGGTAGTCTTCTACTCAGCAGGTCTATGGTTCTAGTCTTCTACCACAGGCAGTCTTGGGTTAGTCTTCTACACGGCGTCTATGGGCTAGGTCTTCTACACAGGACTGTCTGGACGCGTGAGGATTGCGTATTACACGAGCGAAGTTCAGCCAGTAATTGAGTAGGATGGAGCAGGGCCAGGTGTGTCGTCTTTAGCTTTCTTCATTGGTACCTGGGTCAGACTAAAGACGTGCATAAACAGCAATTGCTTCACCAAACAGACAGGAGACAGAGCCAAGAAGAGGGGAGGAGTCGAAGAAGCGAGAGAGAGAGAGAGAGGCGAGAGAGAGAGAAGAGAGAGGGCCTTCTTGGTTGTGAGTCCGTCCATAATGTTGAATCATCCTGAGTAATGCTCCTTCTGGGTAACAACAAAGAAGTAAATCTTTTTGGTGAGTCCATCTGAGACCCGATCTAGAGTAAAACACCTTCTCACATGGGTCTATTCGCGAACATTTGCTTGTGTGAATCACTATTGATAAATGATGTGTGCCACTCACATCGTGAGAGCAACAAAAGAGACAGAGTATATACAACAGCAACAACCCTTAGCCATTCTTCCCATAGCTCCTACAACTTCAGGTTTGGCAGATTTAAATAATGCATCGTTATAGGATTGAAGCAATATGCGCAGATGCTTTTCTAAGCCCATTCAAAGGTGTCATCAATATTTTCTTGCGCATAGAATTTCCTTCAAATCTGCAGTCCATTTGTATTGTGATTACAAATTAAAAACTTTTTTCAGATATAAGACAATAATTTCCAATCTAGTCTGCTATATTTTATCTTGTTTACCAGTTAATATGGGAGTCCAGTGAACAACTAGCTGGGAACCCAGCTCTCACTCCACTTGTTGCCAGGGCCTCGCCTACTCTTAGTATGGCGAGATTAACATGGTGTGTGTGGGTGTCGCTGCATTCTGTGTGTGTTGGGTGTGCGTCATGGGTGTGTGTGTGAGTGTGTGTGTTGCTGTGTGCAAGCGTTGTATGTATTGCCGTGGTTGAGTTGAAGTTGCTTGGGTTGCTAAATTAAAAGCGTTGCATTGATGCAATTGTAATCTATAATAACTTGATATCCTCATTACCATCTCAGGATAACTTGACAATCTGCATTAGGCCTGTCATCAAATTGTATTTCTCAAGTTCACATATCTATATTATCTTCAGTTGCTGTTTGAGCTAGTTCGGGAGCGTGCTTGTTTGTCCCATTTGGCCTCAGCTGTATTGTGTGTATTATCAGGGGCTGTGTTTGATTGCCTTGGTTTACATGTGGTATGAAGAGCTCTCATGGTCTAGTAGGCTCGTGGCACCTTGCTCCAGTATGGGCCTGCCCTGACGTACACTATGACGAGGACAACGTACACAGAGGAGAGACGAGAGAGACCACACACCACACACACCACACATGACAGACACACACACTCCCACAGAAAGAGACACATGCAGACTTTGACACCACACATCACCACAGCCACACACCATCTCACACACACACCATGGTTTCCTTTGCTTGTTTGGGTGGTGTGGATCTATTTCTTCGTCCTACACACACAACTACCACATGCACACGCACAGCAACAACAACACCACAATTCAACTAACACACACCACACACGACACACACTACACAGCACACTTCGTTGTGCTACCACGAAGCAGACAATGCAATAATTTGACAGACAATTCTACATACACACACACTGACAGAGGCTTGTCAAACTATTAACTATTTTAGTTGCAAGTGGTGCACAGCAGCACGAGGACACCTGGGTCAGATGAGAGAGCTAGTAACTGAGGTGAGATGGGATTCTGCGCCCAGGGAAGGAGAGAGCATGAGGAGGGTGGGGGTCTGGCCAGGGAGATTTGCAGAGTGGAGGAGGGTGGGGTCTGGCACGCGAGAGAGAGCACGCAAGGGTGGGGGTCTGGCAGGAGAGGAGAGAGAAGGAGTGGGGGTCTGGGTGCCAGGGAGAGCAGAGGAGGAGAGGAGGAGGGTGGGAGGTCTGAGCAGGGAGAGAGAGAGAGGATGTGGGAGGATAAAGGGAAGACAGAGGCCTGATTATCCGACCAGCAATCTCAGTCCCAACCAAACCATCTGGGCCCCATGTTTCTGGGTTCTGTCCCATGAAACCTGGTTTCCCTCTCAGAAACTCTGGTTCTCCCGCCCTGTCTGTAAATCGTTCGGGCACTGACCACTAGAAATAGCGGAGAGGGTGATAGGGGGAGGGGGGGAGTGAAAGCAGAATAGAGAAAGACAGTGAGAGAAAGAGAAAGAAGAGAGGTGGGGAGAGAGAAGAAGGAGTGGGGAGAAAGATTTTACAACCGTTAACTTAAAGACTTGAAGGAAAAATTGAGAGGAAAATTTATTTTTCTGGACTTTTAAAAGGTCTTTGTGAATAAATCACAGGTCCTACTGTACGCATGACGTTAGACTGTGATTAACGGGCTAGCACTTCACACACCTGCTGAGGAGAGAAAGAGAGAGAGTGATTTGAAATTCTGCTCAGTAGACTGTATACAAATATTATGGATTACAAATTTACCCAGATGACCCATACTCTTTAAAAGATACATAGGCACGGACACACAGACCACTGGGACTTGCGAATTTGTGATCACTCCAATACTGCCGTGTTCCAAACCAGGTACTGCCTCATTGCTGCCTAACTCCTGCTAGAATGGTACACTCCCATTTATCCTCCTCCCCTTAATTTCCTGAGGATGTACTCTCCATTATCTCCTCTCCTTAAGATTGTTACAGACGAAAAAAACCCTTGGTGAAGGTTGTATAAAACACACATTATGCTTTCAGAACCAAAGTCGTCCTAATACGCCATGTAAAAAGCAACTAAGTCTATAGCAACACACACACACACCACACCACACACAACACACACACACACTACCCGTACCGTAGTCCTTCCCACATGTAAATCATGGGACATGGTCATACTTAAAAAGCCACACTGACAACCATTCATACAATGATGTACTCGCTTTACCACAAAGTTGGGATGAAATTTAACAGATTGACTGTCAATGTGAGAAAGAGATGACAATGCAATCTTCCATGAACCTAGAAACTAGCTATTGCAGATGAGCCCAAAAGCTCTCTCTCATTCACACACAGACTTGGCGCACACACACTCACGCATGCAAACACGTACGCACACGCAAACACACTCCCTCAATGCATTAGCTCCTGCTCTGCTGAGGCGGATACAGTGAGAGACAGAGAGATCAGTGTTTTTACTGCGCATGCCTGTTCAACCTGGAGTAAAAACCCACATTGACTGACAGGGCGCTAGTGGAGGTATGTTTCAGTCCACAAAAACAACCTCACGCACCCTGCTGTCATAGGACCGGGGTTCTGTTGAATGGGTGTGTCGATGTGTGTGTGTGGGTGTGTGTGTGCGTGTGATGTGTGTTGTGTGTTTGTGTGGTGTGTGTGTGTGGGTTTAAGATGTGTGTGTGTGTGTGTGCTTAGTGTGTGTGTGTGTTGGTGTTTGTGGTGTAGCAGAGAGGATCTGAGCCCTGGAATACATCCTCCCTCCCTGCATCCCCCCATTTCTCTCTATCCGTTTTATGAAGAATGTCTTTAAAAAGTAAACAATAAAACGGCCCAGCTTGCTGTGGGTGGGGCTGAGCCCAGATCTTCATGGCCTCTCTGTTTTCTTAGTGTCTGTGTGTTGGAGTGAGCGCTATGAAGTGAAAGATGACCTCTCCCAGCAGTTCTTGGCCCTGGCGACATCCCTGTCAAAGGCTTCGGGAGGGAGAGGAAGGGCAAAAGGGAAAGTCAGAGCTCAATATGACTTTCAGCTGTATATATGGGGATGGCTATACAGTCATCAGCAGCCATGTTTCTTATTCTTTATTACTGAGAGTTAGGCTATCCACCCAAAAACCTCCCTGCTCACTTCTGGGGAGGGGGAGAGAATGGTATAATCCAATGACTTAAACAGCCATTTAACAGTCTTTAGTGTGTTTACATAGTGCCTGCTCCATGCATGTCTAAATCCCATTTATGTTGTAACAGCATTTTGGAGGAGGCAACATGGAGCGTACCATCCTCAGGAGTTAATGGGAGGAGGATAAATGGACCATACCATCCTCAGGAGTTAATTGTCATTGGGGGTGGCAGGTAGCCTAGCGGTTAAGAGCGTTGAGCCAATAACTGAAAGGTTACTGGTTCGAATCCCTGTGCTGACTAGATGAAAAATCTGACTGTCTGCACTTGAGCAAGGCACTTAACCCTAATTGCTCCTGTAAGTCGCTCTGGGTAAGAGCGTCTGTAAAATCTTAAGGAGAGGAGGATAAATGGAGAGTACCATCCTCAGGAATTAAGGGGAGGAGGATAAATGGAGTGTACCATTCTCAGCAGGAGGTTAGGAGCAATGAGGCAGTACCTGGTTTGGACACAGGCAGTATTGGAGTGATCACAAATTCGAAAGTCCCAGTGGTCTGTGTGTCCGTGCCTATGTATCTTTTAAAGAGTATGGGTCATCTGGGTAAATTGTAATCCATATATTTGTATACAGTCTACTGAGCAGAATTTCAAATCACTCTCTCTCTTTCTCTTCCTCAGCAGGTGTGTGAAGTGCTACAGTCTAACGTCTCATGCTACAGTATTGACCTGTGATTATTCACAGAACCTTTTAAAATTCCAGAAGACCAATAAATT
>NC_036857.1:5616925-5631019 GCF_002910315.2 Salvelinus sp. IW2-2015 | reverse complement strand
TGTGTGTGTGTGTGTGTGTGTCTCTCTCTCTCTCTCTGTGTACTGTGTGTCTCTGTCAGTGTGTACGTCAGGGCCAGGCATACTGGAGCAAGGTGGCCACGAGCTTGACCTATGAGAGACCTTTCATACCAATGGTAAACCACAGGCAATAAACACAGCCCTGATATACACACAATACAGGGCTTGATCCGGCCAAATGGTTATAGATATGGCTGAGTACTGAGACATGGCCAGAGGTTTGAGATGGGGCCTAATGGTTGGATTTATGGCCAATTTATTATAGATATGACCAAGAGTTTGAGATCATGCCAAAGGCTTTTAGATTTAGCAACCCAAGCACCTTCAACTCAACCACGGCAATACAGACAAACGCTTGCACACGCACACACACACTCACACACACACCCATACGCACACAAACACACACAAATGCAGGCGCACACACACACACAATGTAATTCTCCCTCTAAGGAGTAGGCGAGGCCCTAACAGTGGGAGTGGGCTGGGTGGTCCCCTATGGCTATTTTCACTGGCGTCACTACTTAATGTAAACAAGATTGAAATATGCAGATAATTGGTATTGTTTATATCTGAAAAAGGTTTGTTTAATTTGTATCACAATACAAATGGGACTGCAGATTTGAAGGAAATCTATGGGCAAAATATTGATGACACCTTTGAGATGGGCTTAGAAAAGCATCTGCCATATTGCTTAATCCTATACATGATTATTTAAATCTGCCAACACTGAAGTTGTAGGAGCTAGGGAAGAGGGCTAAGGGTTGTTGCTGTTTATATACTCTGTTCTCTTTTGTTGCTCTCACATGTGAGTGGCACACATGGCATTTATCATAGTGATGTCACACAAAGCAATGTTGCGTAATAGGAAGCCCATGTGAGAAGGGTTTTACTAGACGGGTCTCAGATGGACTCACCCAAAAAGATTTACTGTCTTTGTTGTTTACCCAGAAGGAGCATTACTCAGATGATTCAATCATTATGGACCGACTCACAATCCAAGAAACTGCCCTCTCTCTCTCTCTCTCTCTCTCTCTCTCTCTCTCTCTCTCCTTCTTCGTCCTCCTCCTCCTCTTCTTGGCTCTGTCTCCTGTCTGTTTGGTGTGTGTTGATGCAGTTTCGTTTAGTCCTGACCCAGGTTACCTGGGAAGTAAACACACACTGGGCCCTGCTCCATCCTCTCATTACTGCTGAACTTCGGCTCTGTAATGAAAGCAATCCTCACGGTCCAGAACAGACTGCTGTGTAGAAGACTAGCCCATAGACTGCCGTGTAGAAGACTAGCCCATAGACTGCTGTGTAGAAGACTAGACCATAGACTGCTGAGTAGAAGACTAGCCCATAGACTGCCGTGTAGAAGACTAGCCCATTTTAGATCAATGGTTCCCAAAACTGTGGGTGTGCAGAGGAGGTGCCGGGGGTGTAAAGCTGCAAATTCTTCTCTCCGCAACAAGAGGGGTGTGAACACTGTGTGTCATGAAAGTGCTGGTGCCCATAGAATACACTATATATACAAAGTATGTGGACACCCCTTCAAAATGCAATGGATTTGGCTATTCAGCCACTCAGTTGCTGACAGGTGTATAACATCAAGCACACACCCATGCAAATCTCCATAGAAAAAACATTGGCAGTAGAAACGTCTCGGAGCAAACAACGGCTCAGCGCCGGAGTGGTAGGCCAACGCAAGCTCACAGAACGGGAGTGCCGAGTGCTGAAGCGTGTGGTGCGTAAAAACATCTGTCTTCGGTTGCAACACTCACTACTGAGTTCTAAACTGCCTCTGGATGCAATGTCAGCACAAGAACTGTTCGAACGGAAGCTTCATGAAATGGGTTTCCATGCTCGAGCAGCCGCACACAAGCCAATGCTGGAAGGGGGCCTGAATGAAAAAGTTTGGGAACCCCTGCTTTAGATAATGGGCTTTGTGCTGAGCTGCTGCATTTTAAACATCAAGCCAGTGCATTGGGTATTACCATTAAGGATGCATGATAGTGGTGTGTGTGTGTGTGTGTGTGTTGTGTGTGTGTGTGTGTGTGTGTGTGTGTGTGTGTGTTGTGTGGTGTGTGTGTGTGTGTTGTGGTGTGTGTGTGTGTGTGTGTGTGTGGTGTGTGGTGTGTGTGTGTGTGTGTGTGTGTGGTTTGTGTGTGTGTGTGTGTGTGTGTGTGTTGTGTACGTACGTCTTTGTGCGTCTATGTGTCTGTTTTGTCAGTCGGGGATATGTCAAAATCTGTCACGGCAAATCACTTGACTGTATTTTATATCCAGTTCTAATAATTTCTGAAGGGAAGACGTTGTGTCCAATCTAAACAGTGCATCTGAAAGCTCCATTGGTCAGACAGACAGCTGGGTCTCTCCGAAAATGTCCTGGGGACATTATATGTTGGAGTTGCCGTTGATGGAGACCAAAGAGCGAAGATCTGCCCTGTACCATAATGATATTCTGCTCTCACAGCTTCCCGTCTGCAGCTCTTCCTGCACACACAGCACCGAGCTCGCCAGACACCATGGGTAGACAAACAAAGACAGGCTGCTCGGATGGAAGAGCGTGCAGAGTAGTGTGGTTTTATTGGATGCTCTGTGAGTTGGGGAAATTACATTGGATGTTTTGATTCTATCCATCAGATTGATGCCCCAATCTGTGCTGGTGTAGTTTCAGCCAGAGATGGAGTCTAGTTTACAGTGGATTTGCAGTGAGGCAAACTCAGTTTGAGGTGTAGAAGTTGAATGGGCCGTGCGCCATCCCAGGTAGCACATTTGGTTCCTTGGAAGTTGTGGGAACGTATGTTTTTGGTTTCACATTGGTTGTGGGAACAAAGCTATACATTTCCTGACCAGTAAAACTAAATGTTTTTTAAACTTCTGAGAACAGAAGTGAAAATGTTGCCTGTTCTGGGAATGTTTATTTTTAGGTTGCAGGGGGGTTCTTTGAATGTTTTGCATAGGTTCCTTGAAAGCTTTCAAGGGAGGTTTCATTAACGCTGTGAGAATGGACATTATAGGTTATTTTGAGGTTTTTGAATGACTTCCTTAAAACTTTCACTGAAGTGATTTGCGGTTTCGGAAAGCTAAAGCATCGGTCCATGTGTACAAGTGCTCTTGTATGAAGCAATCAGTCCCGCATTGCTGACCAAAATTAGATTTAACCGGGCTAGTAACTCACTAACTAGCAAAGAATATCAGCAAATGTGCACACGGCTACAAGAGGCTCTGCTCTGTGATCTTAAATGCACATTTTTTTTTTTTTCATTTCATTACAGTACAACGGTTTGATTTGTTTGATCGTAGCTAGCTAGCTAGCTACATAGCCGTCTTTGTATCAAAGATAATTGTGTAGTCTAGAGCGATTTTCTAGGTTAGCTAGCCAGCTATTGTCGTTCTTTTAACGCAACGTAACGTAATCAACACTGCTAGCTAGCCAGCTAGCCCCCGAATAGCAGCACTGTAGAAACTATTACACTCAACGGAACGACTTGATTAGTGTAGTGTCAACAACGCAGCCACTGCCAGCTAGCCTACAAAGTCAACAACGCAACTTCCGCACTCAACAACCCGGTCGCATTCCGCTTCGCTCCACAGGTAGTATCACATTTTCATTTCATTTCATTACAGTACAACGGTTTGATTTGTTTGATCGTAGCTAGCTATAATAGCTAGCTACTACATAGCCGTCTTTGTATGCAAAGAAATTGTGTAGTCTTAGAGCGATTTTCTAGGTTAGCTAGTCCAGCTATGTGTTCTTTTAACGCCAACGTAACGTAATCAACACTGGCTAGCTAGCCAGCTAGCCCCCCGAATAGCGCACTGTAAGAAACTATTACACTCAACGGAACGACTTGATTAGGTGTAAGTGGTTCAACAAACGCAGCCACTCCAGCTAGCCTACAAGTCAAACGCAACTCCGCACTCAAGCCAACCGTCCGGCATCCTGCTTCAGCTCACGGTAGTATTACAATTTTCATTTCATTTTTAAGTCAAGTAATATTCTTGATCTACAGCTATAGCTTATAGCCGTCTTTGTCTGAAATCGAAATGTGTAGTCACTAGAGCATTTCCAGTTAGCTGCCACATTGTCATTTAGCAACTAGACACCTTCTATGCACTGCCGTAGAGCCGTGAACTACACTCAACAGACTATTGTAGTGTACACCGCAGTCACTCACTGCCTACTAGCCACTGACTAGCCTCTCAGCAGTACTCTGTACTTTCATAGTCAAGAAGATTTCTCATTAACTTCTGACATAGACTGAGTCCCTGTCATTACCACCCTGCATGGTAGCCGTTTTCTGTGCCATGCCACTAGTCCTTCATCCTGCTCTCCTGCGAAACGTCCACACCGGGGCCGCGCACCAATTAGCCGCACTGACCACGTGGAGTTCCAGTCCTCCGGTAGCCTCTGGAAACTGCCCGATCTGCGGCAACAAGGCAAGAGTGCATCTCAGCCTATGACTCCCTCAGTCCCTCGACTTCCTTGGCACTGACGGGAACATGGATCACACAATAACACTGCTACTCCTACTGCTCTCTCTCGTCCGCCCTAGTGTCTCGCACACCCGAAGTTCTGGTCAGCCGGGGTGGTGCACCGGGATGCTATCTCTCCAAGTGGTATCGCGTTCTTTCTCCCCTTAAAAAAACCCCACATCTGTCTATCGCCTCCCTTTTGAATTCCATGCTGTCACAGTTACCAGCCCTTTCAAGCTTACATCCTTATCATGTATCCGCCCGTCAGGTTCCCTCGGAGAGTTCATCAATGAGCTTGATGCCTTGATAAGCTCCTTTCCTGAGGACGGCTCACCTCTCACAGTTCTGGGCGACTTAACCTCCCACGTCTACCTTTGACTCATTCCTCTCTGCCTCCTTCTTTCCACTCCTCCTCTCTTTGACCTCACCCTCTCACCTTCCCCTCCTACTCACAAGGCAGGCAATACGCTCGACCTCATCTTTTACTTAGATGCTGTCTCTCCACTAACCTCATTGCAACTCCCCTCCAAGTCTCCGAACACTACCTTGTACCTTTTCCTCTCGCTCTCATCCAACACTTCCCACACTGCCCCTACTCGGATGTTATCGCGCCGTCCCAACCTTCGCTCTCAGTCTCCCCCGCTACTCTCTCCTCTTCCATCCTATCATCTCTTCCCTCGCTCAAACCTTCTCCAACCTATCTCCTGATTTCGCCTCCTCACCCTCCTCTCCTCCCTTTCTGCATCCTTTGACTCTCTATGTCCCCTATCCTCCAGGCCGGCTCGTCCTCCCCTCCCGCTCGTGGCTCGACGACTCATTGCGAGCTCACAGAACAGGGGCTCGGGCAGCCGAGCGGAAATGGAGGAAAACTCGCCTCCCTGCGGACCTGGCATCCTTCACTCCTCCTCTCTACATTTTCCTCTTCTGTCTCTGCTGCTAAAGCCCTTTCTACCACTCTAAATTCCAAGCATCTGCCTCTAACCCTAGGAAGCTCTTTGCCACCTCTCCCTCCCTCCTGAATCCTCCTCCCCTCCCCCCCCCCCTCCTCCCTCTCTGCAGATGACTTCGTCAACCATTTTGAAAAGAAGGTCGACGACATCGATCCTCGTTTGCTAAGTCAAACGACACCGCTGGTTCTGCTCACACTGCGCCTACCCTGTGCTTGCTGACCTCTTTCTCCCTCTCTCTCCAGATGAAATCTCGCGTCTTGTGACGCCGGCCGCCCAACAACCTGCCCGCTTGACCCTATCCCCTCCTCTCTTCTCCAGACCATTTCCGGAGAACCTTCTCCCTTACCTCACCTCGCTCATCAACTCATCCCTGACCGCTGGCTACGTCCCTTCCGTCTTCAAGAGAGCGAGAGTGTCACCCCTTCTGAAAAAACCTACACTCGATCCTCCCGATGTCAACAACTCAGACCAGTATCCCTTCTTTCTTTTCTCTCCAAAACTCTTGAACGTGCCGTCCTTGGCAGCTCTCCCGCTATCTCTCTCAGAAATGACCTTCTTGATCCCAAATCAGTCAGGTTTCAAGACTAGTCATTCAACTGAGACTTGCTCTTCTCTGTATCACGGAGGCGCTCCGCACTGCTAAAGCTAAACTCTCTCTCCTCTGCTCTGAATCCTTCTAGACCTATCGGCTGCCTTCGATACTGTGAACCATCAGAATCCTTCCTCTCCACCCTCTCCGAGTTGGGCATCTCCGGCGCGGCCCATGCTTGGATTGCGTCCTTACCTGAAGGTCGCTGCCTACCAGTGGCGTGGCGAGAATCTGTCTCCTCACCACAGGCTCTCACCACTGGTGCCCCCAGGGCTCTGTTCTAGGCCCCTCTCCTATTCTCGCTTATACACCAAGTCACTTGGCTCTGTCATAACCTCACATGGTCTCTCCTATCATTGCTATGCAGACGACACACAATTAATCTTCTCCTTTCCCCCTTCTGATGACCAGGTGGCGAATCGCATCTCGGCATGTCTGGCAGACATATCAGTGTGGAGTGACGGATCACCACCTCAAGCTAACCTCGGCAAGACGGAGCTGCTCTTCTCCCGGGGAAGGACTGCCCAGTTCCATGATCTCGCCATCACGGTTGACAACTCCATTGTGTCCTCCTCCCAGAGCGCTAAGAACCTGTGGCGTGATCCTGGACAACACCCTGTTCGTTCTCAACTAACATCAAGCGGTGGCCGTCCTGTAGGTTCATGCTCTACAACATCCGCAGAGTACGACCCTGCCTCACACAGGAAGCGGCGCAGGTCCTAATCCAGGCACTTGTCATCTCCCGTCTGGATTACTGCAACTCGCTGCTGGCTGGGCTCCCTGCCTGTCCATTAAACCCCTACAACTCATCCAGAACGCCGCAGCCCGTCTGGTGTTCAACCTTCCCAAGTTCTCTCACGTCACCCCGCTCCTCCGCTCTCTCCACTGGCTTCAGTTGAAGCTCGCATCCGCTACAGACCATGGTGCTTGCCTACGGAGCTGTGAGGGGAACGGCACCTCAGTACCTCCAGGCTCTGATCAGGCCCTACACCCAAACAGGGCACTGCGTTCATCCACCTCTGGCCTGCTCGCCTCCCTACCACTGAGGAAGTACAGTTCCCGCTCAGCCCAGTCAAAACTGTTCGCTGCTCTGGCCCCCCAATGGTGGAACAAACTCCCTCACGACGCCAGGGACAGCGGAGTCAATCACCACCTCCGGAGACACCTGAAACCCCACCTCTTTAAGGAATACCTAGGATAGGATAAAGTAATCCTTCTCACCCCCCCCTCCCCCCCCTTAAAAGAATTAGATGCACTATTGTAAAGTGGCTGTTCCACTGGATGTCATAAGGTGAATCACCAATTTGTAAAGTCGCTCTGGATAAGAGCGTCTGCTAAATGACTTAAATGTAAAATGTAAATATACGTAGACTACTCTCAGTCCGGGGATGGAAGAAACCGCTCATGCCTGTGAAATAGAACAAGGCTACTCCTATGAGCTCTCAGCCGACAACAAAAACACCAAAATCAGTCTTGCAGTTAGATTAGATTTTTTGCATTGAAAGCAACTGTTATTATTCTGGCAATCTGTGTGGGACTGCTCCAAGAGCTGCTCAACATACGCACGCAGTTTAGAGGAACATTGCTGAAGGGTATTTACTGCCTGTGAGAGAGACAGGGTTTCTGTGCTACTGCCGAGAGAGAGGAAACAAGGATTATTCTCCTCTCCCATAAAAGCAGGAGGAAAGACATGGACAAACGCATGCCTTTGAATCCACCAAATGGCTAAATGGCTTGGCTTTGAAACCCCACTGGCAGTGACACAAACTATTTACAGGCTCTTATCAAAAGAAAGATGGCACACCATGCAGATTAATCTATCACTTCATATTTACTCTTATCTTTATTTATCTCTCTCTCTCTCACTCTCTCTTTCTCCCTTTCTCTCTTTTTCCTGTGTTCTACAATGTTTCCTAGTGTGCACAGTAGATGGTCAAACACGCACAACCACACACACACACACCAACACACAACACACCACACCACACACACACACACACACACACACCACACACACACAACACACACACACACACAACACACACACACACACACACACACACAACACACACACACACACACACACACACACACACACACACACACACACACACACACACACCTGGAGCCTGTCTGGGTATTTTGAGAAGTGGAATTTTAAAAGAAAGAGTGGAAAGTAAATACATGTTTTATTATAGCCTGCAGATTCAGGATAAGGCTATTTTTCTGACCCACAGTCAGTCTTGTGCCCTCGCTCATTATCGTCTGTCTGCTATACTTTTATTCTCTCACTTCTGCCCTCCATCATTCTGACTCTGTCTAATTCATTGAAATGTCTTGTTTCTCCCGCTTTCCCTCTCGCCCCCTCTGTCCTTCTATATTCCCCCCCCCCTTTCCTTCTATATTCCCCCCCTGTCCTTCTATATTCTCCCCCCATCTGTCCTTCTATACCCCCCCCCCCCCCCCCATATGTCCTTCTATATCCCCCCCCCCCCCCGTCATTCTATACCCCCCCCCTCTGTCCTTCTATATTCTCTTCCCCCCTCTGTCCTTCTATATTCTCTTCCCCCCTGTCCTTCTATATCCCCCCCCCCCGTCATTCTATACCCCCCCCCCCCCTAGTCCTTCTATATTCTCTCCCCCCTCTGTCCTTCTATAATCTCTTTCCCCCTCTGTCCTTCTATATTCTCTTCCCCCCTGTCCTTCTATATTCTCTTCCCCCAGTCCTTCTATATTCTCTTCCCCCTCTGTCCTTCTATATTCTCTCCCCCCCCCTCTGTCCTTCTATATTCTCTCCCCCCCTCGTCCTTCTATATTCTCTGTCCCTTTTCCTTCTAATTTCTCTTCCTCTCTCTTTGTCCTTCTATATTCTCTTCCCCCCTATGTCCTTCTATATTCCCTTCCCCATTTCTTCCCCCATTCTTTTTATCTCCCCTGGCAGACCCATAAAAGCCATGGAATTTTTGTCAAATTAGTGATCGTCACACCCTCCCAATTTAGAGACCAGCTTTTCAAACGCTCGAGAGACAACTCTATCATGTGTGTGTACGTGCATGCATGTGCGCGTGTGCACGTGTCTCTCTGTGTTAGGGGGGTCACAGGGGTGGAGACAGAAAAGTAATTTCTCATAAACAGGCATACATACCCTTTGAATCAAATAAAAAAATGTATTGGTTGCATACACACATTTAGCAGATGATATTGTGGGTATAGCGAAATGCTTGTGTTCCTAGCTCCAATAGTGCAGTAATATCTAACAATTCACAACAATACACACTAATCTAAAAGTAAATAATGGAATTAAGAAATATATAAATATTAGGATGAGCAATGTCGGAGTCCGGAGTATGTGTATGTGTGTGTATACGGTGCCTTCGGTATTGTATTCAGACCCCTTGACTTTTTGCACATTTTCTTACGTTACAGCCTACACACAATACCCCACAATGACAAAGCAAAAACAGGTTTTTAAACATTTTTGCTAATTTATTAAAATTAAATAAAAAAGTATTCTGACCCTTTACTCAGTACTTTGTTGAAGCACCTTTGGCAGCGATTACAGCATTGATTGTTCTTAGGTATGATACTATAAGCTTGGCACACCTATATATGGGATGTTTCTCCCATTCTTCTCTGCAGATCCTCTCAAGCTCTGTCAGGTTGGATGGGGAGCGTTGCTGCATAGCTATTTTCAGGTCTCTCCAGAGATGTTCGATTGGGTTCAAGTCCGGGCTCTGTTTGGGCCACTCAAGGACATTCAGAGACTTGTCCCAAAGCCACTCCTGCGTTGTCTTGGCTGTGTGCTTAGGGTCATTGTTCTGTTGGAAGGTGAACCTTTGCCCCAGTCTGAGGACCTGAGCACTCTGGAGCAGGTTTTCATCAAGGATCTCTCTGTACTTTGCTCCATTCATCTTTGCCTCGATCCTGACTGGTCTCCCAGTCACTGCTGCTGAAAACAACCCCACAGCATGATGCTGCCACCACCATGCTTCACCATAGGAATGGTGCCATGTTTCCTCCAGAAGTAACGCTTGGCATTCAGGCCAAGGAGTTCAATCTTGGTTTCATCAGACCAGAGAATCTTGTTTCTCATGGTCTGAGAGTCTTTAGGTGCCTTTTGGCAAACTCCAAGAGGGCTGTCATGTGACATTTACTGAAGAGTAGCTTCCGTCTGGCCCCTCTACCGTAAAGTCCTGATTGGTGGAATGCTGCAGAGATGGTTGTCCTTCTGGAAGGTTCTCCCATCTCCACAGAGGAACTCTAGAGCTCTGTCAGAGTGACCATCAGGTTCTTGGTCACCTCCTTGACCAAGGCCCTTCTCCCCCGAATGCTCAGTTTGGCAGGGTGGCCAGCTCTAGGAAGAGTCTTGGGGATTCCAAACATCTTCCATTTAAGAATGATGAAGGCCACTGTGTTATTGGGGACCTTCTATGCTGCAGAAATGTTTTGGTACCTTTCCCTAGATCTGTGCCTCGACACAATGCTGTCTACGAACAATTCCTTCGACCTCATGGCTTGGTTTTTGCTCTGATGTCAATTGAATTTACCACAGGTGGACTCCAATCAGGTTGTAGAAACATCTCAAAGATGATCTATGGAAACAGGATGCACCTGAGCTCAGTTTAGAATCTCATAGCATAGGGTCTGAATACTTATACAGTATTTCTATTTTTCTATTTAATACATTTGCAAAACTTTCTAAAACCTGTTTTTGCTTTGCTTTGGCCAGCTAGTGGTGACTATTTAATAGTCTAATGTCCTTGAGATAGAATCCATCAATCAATCAAATGTATTTATCAAGCCCTTTTTACATCAGCCGATGTCACAAAGTGCTATACAGAAACCCATCCTAGAACCCCAAACAGCAAGCAATGAAGGTGTAGAAGCACGGTGGCTAGGAAAAAATCCCTAGAAAGGCAGGAACCTAGGATGAAACCTAGAGAGGAACCAGGCTCTGAGGGGTAGCCAGTCCTCTTCTGGCTGTGCTGGGTTGAGATTATAACAGTACATGGCCAAGATTTTCAAAAGAAGATAGAAGCTTTCAGTCTMTCGGTTCCAGCTTTGATGGACCTGTAGTGACATCGCATTTTGGATGGTAGCAGGGTGAACAGGCCGTGGCTCGGGTGGCTGAGGTCCTTGATGAACTTTTTGGCCTTCCTGGGATACCGGGTGCTGTAGATGTTCTGGAGGGCCCCCGGTGATGCGTTGGGCAGACAACTCCTGACATCCAGAAGYTTTTGAGAGATTCAGGAAAAAGAAAAGAGGGTCGGGGAATTCCAAACAGGTCAGACTAGAAATCCCAATATTCCATGCCCTAGTTCCACACGTGCTAGGATGGCACATGTTGCATCGTCGCTATGTCAGACATCCCTCATGTCTTGCCATTTACTTAACTGAGATGTGTAATGTTTTCAGCGGGCTGAGCTAGCTGAGGTTGATCAGAGTAAATCCTTACGGTTGCTGTTTTGTTTTCATTCTTTATTAAAAGAAAACATCTCTGGGGCAGACCCAGTAACTCTCCCCAAAGCCTGCTCTTATTGAAACAACCTCTCACTCCCTGTCAAACCATCATACGTGTGTGTGTGTGTCCCCGTGTGTCCGTGTGTCCGTGTGTCTGTGTGTGTGTGTGTGTGTGTGTGTGTGTGCACGTATGCATATTCTCTAAACCACAGTCTTCTCTCCACCCCAGATCATTGCTCTCCATACCAATATCTCATACCACTCTATACAGGTTAGATTTTCTCTAGAATCAGAGTGATGGCCATAGTGGATCCTTGAGAAAACTCTCATCACTTTTTCCACATGCCCTTTCCCATCTCTGCAAAGAGACACAGTAAGCTGTACATCTAATGGTCAGTCTTCCCAATCATGGGCTCCTGTGGAAACAGAGACAGTCTACTAATGTAACTGTCTGTGGCTCACTGACAGACAGATGCTAATCATCCTGCTGCTCTGTGAACAGACTGGAACACACACAGCTCTGAGACACACAGAGAGTTGCCAGATGGTCCCTGTTTCACAGCTCATAGTCAGTCCACTGCCACTCAGACATAGAGTGCCAGGCCTCTCAATCTGGTATCCACAGCCACTTACACAAGCTTCCCAATTCTGTGTATAGAGAAACTGTCGGAACGCAAAGGGGAAGTGTGTGTGTGTGCACGTGTGTGTGTGTGCTCGTGTGTGTGTGTGCACGTGTGTGTGTGCTCGTGTGTGTATGTGTGCTCGTGCGCACGTGTGTGTGTGTGTGTGTGATTATTGGTCACAACTGTAAATCAAGCAGACATGAGCAGAACCTGGAAACCATTGTGTCAAAATCACAGTTTTCATTTCATTACTGTGGTATATAATTGTGTGGGGGGAAAGCGTTTGGAACGGACCGGCACCTCAAAACTTACGTAGGGAGTAATACACATCTGGTTATAAGCTCTAAGTGTGTGTGTGTGTGTGTGTCCAAGAGCTCATCAGTGATCCAAACCTCTTTCCAGATTCGTAAGCAGAGATATGTGTTTAACTGGGAACAGAAATCACGGAGTAGAAACCTCGTCAGATTTGGACAGAGTAAAGTCATACTACATTTCTCTGGTATAGAGCTAGAAGGAAGATAGGAAACAGGGATGGGTAGTTAGCACATCCTAGGAGGACGGATWGACTGTGGTGAAGGAGCTATGGACAAAGGGGTGGCTGGTTTGGGGATAGAGAAAGGGGCTACGGCAATGGTTTTCCATGCTATTCAACTCCCAAGGCCTTTCCTATATTGGAAAACCACCAGCCAGATCGCTCAAGATTGACTTCGAAAATGGACGTCTGTCCATGTCCTGAGGAAGTCAGGAAATGCCTTCAAAACTGGCCACTTGGGGCAACAAATAGCACTATTACAATCAAGTAGGCCTGGGTTTTGCTAGGGTGTTCTGGACAGGGGTGGCGGATGGGCGTAATCCCATACGGAGCAGGAGGAACAACCCAGGGTGTCAAAAACACTTTGAAATTTGACATTTGGAGCAACTTCTAAATTTGGAGTAATGTGGATAAACTTCAGAATCTGAAGTGAAATTGTTAAAACCGTGAGATCTTTTTGAAGCCACATGGCTATGGCTATCACTGACTGTAAGTAAGTAATCTGAACCATGGAGGGTGGGCTGGGGGAGCCATGGAGGTTGGGGCTGGGGGGAGCCATGGAGGTTAGGCTGGGAGGAGCCATGGAGGGTGGGCTGGGAGGAGCCATGGAGGGTGGGCTGGGAGGAGCCATGGAGGGTGGCTGTGGGGAGCCATGGAGGGTGGGCTGGGAGAGCCATGGAGGGTGGGCTGGGAGGAGCCATGGAGGGTGGGCTGGGAGGAGCCATGGAGGGTGGGCTGGGAGCCTGGAGGGTGGGCTGGAGGAGCCATGGAGGGTGGGCTGGGAGGAGCCATGGAGGTTAGGCTGGGGGAGCCATGGAGGTTAGGCTGGGAGGAGCCATGGAGGGTGGGCTGGGGGGAGCCATGGATGGTGGGCTGGGGGGAGCCATGGAGGGTGGGCTGGGGGAGCCTGGAGGGTGGGCTGGGGAGAGCCATGAAGGTTAGGCTGGGGGAGCCATGGGGGGTGGGCTGGGGGAGCCATGGAGGGTGGGCTGGGGGGAGCCATGGAGGTTATGCTGGGGGAGCCATGGAGGGTGGGCTGGGAGGAGCCATGGAGGGTGGGCTGGGAGGAGCCATGGAGGTGGGCTGGAGGAGCCATGGAGGGTGGGCTGGGGGAGCCATGGAGGTTAGGCTGGGGGAGCCATGGAGGGTGGGCTGGGGGAGCCATGGAGGGTGGCTGGGGGGCCATGGAGGGTGGGCCGGGGGGAGCCATAGAGGGTGGGCTGGGGGAGCCATGGAGGGTGGGCTGGGGGGGAGCCATGGAGGTTAGGCTGGGGGGAAGCCATGGAGGGTAGGTTGGGGGAAGCCATGGAGGGGGAGGGTGGGCTGGGGGGAGCCATGGAGGGTGGGCTGGGGAGGAGCCATGGAGGGTGGAGTAGTATGTTTCTAGAGGTCCCACAATGATACTAAAGTAATTATCTTGATAGTATATGGGGCACCCCAACCTAGGGCAGTGGTGTCTGA
>NC_036857.1:5604446-5616380 GCF_002910315.2 Salvelinus sp. IW2-2015 | reverse complement strand
GACACAACACACACACACACACACACACACACACACACACACACACACACACACACACACACTGTCAGCTGAGGACCCGGGCAGGGTAGCTGCACATCTGAGTGTTTCTTTATAATGTCAAAACATTTCTCTCCAAAACATTTCTCTCCAGGATTAAGCTTTCTCTAGGCTGAGGGGCACTCACTCTAATCGTTGAACCACACCAGAGTGGTCAAATACTGTACCTCTAGCACATGATGGCGTTGAGGGAAGTCAAGTACATGTGCGTGATGAATAATAACCTTGCCTGAGACTTGAAGACACGTGTTAGCTCCCAGAATGCAGACGATACCAGATGCTTTTTCTCAACCAGGTTCCCAGAGGCATTTGTGAGCGGTCTTCACATAGACAGAGGTATTCACACAGAAGTATTCACACACACACACAAACACAAGTTAGGCAAGACAAAGTGACCTCTATCCCCTTAAATCTTCCGGTTTGTCGTGCCCCTGTCAGTGTACTGGTCACATACCAGCACACAACAGCTGCTACCTGGCTAACACTGGAGCCAATGGCCTCCGGGCAGTACACCCCTCGCTGCACAGCTACACAGACATAGCATTAGCGTTACCGTCTCTACTGAAAACGATGTAGGTAACTAGGTAAGTCGGTTGCTAGGTAGACACTGTGTAGCATACGCTGGCAGAACACTCTCTCTCACAAACACATGTACGTACACACACACATCTCTCACAAACACGCAATGTACGTACGCACACACTCACACACTTCGATACACTCACACGCACACTCAGTTTTCCATGGCGTCTCTCAGCCACTTCCTAGGGGAAACAGAACAGTCATCCCAGGACTGTATTGAATGTAAATATGAGATGGATCAGTGGAAATAGGTCAGTATTGAAAAGATTGCATGGAGGGTGTCCAAAGCTGATGTGAGAGAAAGGGTCTTTGGTTTCGCCTATGTGTTGAGGAAGGCAGGTTGGTGTGTGATGGGTGGTGTGTGTGTGTGGTGTGTGTGTGTGTGTGTGCTGTGTGTGTGTGTGTGTGTGTGTGTGTGTGTGTGGTGTGTGTGTGTTGTGTGTGTGTGTGTGTTGTGTGTGTGTGTGTGTGTGTGTGTGTGTGTGTTTGTTGGTCCCCCGTGCGCGTGTGAGTTTACTCTGCTAGCAGGATAATCTCTCATATAAAGTGGTGCTGTTAAAACCAATCTCAGATTAATAAAGACATGAGTTCCCAGGGACCGGAGCGGACCGAAACCAATCCTGGATTTCATGTGATCCGGGGTGGGAATTGAGGCACTTTGGAAAACAGTAACACACAACCACACACAAACCACCCCACACACACACACACACACACACACACACACACACACACCACACACACACACACACACACACACACACACACACACAACACACACCGACAGACACAGACACAGCCCCCCAGCCCACCCTCCATGGCTCCCCCAGCCTAACCTCCATGGCTCCCCCCAGCCCACCCTCCCCTGACCCCAGGGTGGGGGCTGTGAAATACCCCTGATCCAGGCACAGGCAGCACAAATTGGGTGGATGGACACATAAATGGATGGATGGACACATAAATGGAAAGAGATATCTAGTGGAAAGAGTAAGGGGGGAAGAGAGCAAACAAGAGAGTGAGACAGACCAAAGTGTGCGCTTGTTTAATCTGTTCCCCCAACTTCCTGGCGTTAATCCTTGGGAAGAAGCATCGGAGTCTGGCATCCTCTTGCCACGTGATTAGCTTAAACAATAAGAGCCAAGTGGTCAATATGTTACAGCTGAATTGAGAGGCGAAGAAGACAGCTTGTCTGTCGAAACGTTGGATATTAGGTTAATACATTTTTGCATCTGAGCTCCCAGAGTATGCGGCTCTCCTTTCATTTTACCGCTGAATCGCCCAGAACTCATCTAACAAGGCAACAAGTGGCTCAGTGAAGCGCAGGCATTTGGGGAATGATACGCCTTCTTTGATGTTTTAATGAAAGGCATTCTCTCTCTCTCCACTTCTTTCCCTTCTAGACCTCCTCCTCTCCTGTTGTTTGATGCTCTGACCGCCGTATGCACTGAGGCTGATGAGAGCTATCGAGTTACTGAAATAATGGCAAATTATTCAACACAACAGCAGTAAATGGACTGTGAATGAGTGACTAAAGATGAGAGCTAGTTCTCTGTATATTTATCCCTCTCCATCCTCATCTCCCTTCTCTACTTCCTCCCTAATGCACCTTCTCTTCCTCTACATCCATCTATCCTTCTACCCCTCCATCCTTTCCTCACCTCTTCTTTCCCTCTACACTCTCCACTCCCATACTAAGTTATTCCCTCGGTCAGCCATAGTAAAGGCAGAGCCAGTCTTAGTGGGTCTCCATTATATTGTATACACAGAGCAACCCTTCATCGGGCTCCAGTGATTGTTGGGTCTGTTTACTGACTCTGGCGGTGATTGATAACAGCTTCCACATTGTTTACTGTGTGGAACGGACTGCTGGCATCCACAAGCAGTGTGTAGCAATCTCCAGGCCTCTTCAGACAGCCTGGTCCCTGTGGTTACATAAGGCCACATGTGCAGGACCATGTCCTCATCCCCTGACCAAAGTCTAGCTGACTGGACTACTGCCTCCGTCCTTCCCTCCCTCCCTACCCCTGGGAATAACTGAACTAAATGCACTCAATTCCAATGTTTCTCATTTGCTCTCTCTCTCTCTCTCTCTCAGCAGCTCAGCATAGTTCCGTTTTGACAAACGTCTACATTTACAAGGTTAGGGTTTTGGATAGGGTTAACATCTTATGTTTAGGCACTCATTCTGCATGGTGAAGGTAAGGGTTAAGGTTTGTTTACAAACAAGTGTCCATCCACAGAGTAATAGGATTATGCCCATCCACCACCCCCGTCCACAACGACCTAGCAAAACCCAAGCCTACTTGATGGTAATAGTGCTCGCTGTTGCCCCTAGTCGGCAGTTTTGAAGGCATTTCCCGACGTGCTCAGGACATGGATAGATGTCCAAATGTCGAAGTCACCGCTTAAGAGATCTAGTTAGAGAAGCGTACACCTGTCAGGTTCTCCCCAAGGAGAGGTGGGCGTGGAGTCAGGCGCAGGAGAGAGCGAATGTAAAGAAAGGGCGTTATTTTTATAGTCCAAAGAACAGGAACAGGACCACAACAGTAGCCTAAAAAAAAAAACGGTACACAGTCCAGAAAAACACCTGTTCAGCAGAACACACGAAAACGCAACCCAAACAAAGGACAGTAAACGAAACAATCCCGCACAAAACCAAGAGGGTAGGGCGAGATTAAAATACCCCACTAATTAACCAATGGGACACAGGTGAATGGCAAGACAGACAAAACCAAATGAAAAGGAAAAAGGATCGGTGGCAGCTAGTAGACCGGCGACGACGAGCGCCGCCCGAACAGGGAGAGGAGCCACCTTTGGTGGAAGTCGTGACAACACCTCACAAGGACATAAAAAGGGAAACAGGCAGCACCAGATCTTTGTTCGACCCCTCGCCTGGAGATATCCTTATAATTCTCTCTCTCTGGCTTGATACTCATTTTGTTTTAAGGACGAAACAGACAAGAGTTTAACGTCAGTTTTGTGTTTACCCCAGCTAATGATTAAGATAGGATTTAGAGAGTAACCTGATCCTAGATCTGTGCCCAAAGGCAACAACTACTCAAACTAAATAACAAGGAACATAACAGGGGATGTTCAGTGTTGGAGCTCCAGCAGCTGGTCAGTGCCAGCGGGCAGAGGGAGCGTGTCACGCCCAGCCAGGGCCACCCTTCTCTGGCAAAACGAGTGTGCCTGTTCCCCCTCTGGCTGTTTGTCTGGATGGTGTCACCAGCTCCACATGCTGTGTGATCTCACACACGGTCTACTGTGTCCTCACCTGACGTCACCACCAGAATCTTCTAATGATGCGTTTACACAGGCAGTCCAATTCTGACCTTTTTTCTTGGTTTTTGACTAATCAGATGTGAAAAGTTCTGATGTGATTGGTCAAAATATCAGAATTGGGCTGCCTGTGTAAACGCAGCCTTATTGTGATACCATATGATCATGCACTTGATGTAACTGTGTGAGAAGCATGTTATATGTCTTTATTCCTAGCGCTGTGTAATTTCAATAAAATGATATTGTCAAAAAAGTCCAATACAAAGCAGTAGTCTGCTATTTATAACTTTAATGAAAACAGTTGAGCCAGAGGAAAGAGAGAAAGTTTTGTATAGAAAGAGAAAGAGGAACAAAAAAGGAGAGAGGGGGCGGAAAAGAAAGTAGAGGCCCAATTTGTCCATAAACAATGAACCTAAGAGATCTGTAAATATGAATGTACATAGATTTGACCAGGCCAGAGAACCCTTTCCCCTAATACCACAGCACGCAATTATACAACTGCACTTATAGTGGTACAAGGGACGATGCAGGAAATTTTGACTGGATTAAGTCAATCAGCCTGGGGCCCTCATTTAGGAAGTCATGGGGTATAGGCCGTATCATTCACTCAACAAGGGGGTGTCAGGAGAGCGCTAGCCCTCATTACCTTTGATTGGAGGGAGAGAAACGAATGCCATTCCCCCATCAATTAAATGCAATGGAGTCCAGTGGAGGCTGGTGACTTGAAAAATTGAGGAGGATTGGAAAAGGCGCGGACTGCACGGAGACGACAAAGCGTCTGTCACGTCCGTCGTAGTGAGGAGACCAAAGCGTCTGTCACGTCCGTCGTAGTGAGGAGACCAAAGCGTCTGTCACGTCCGTCGTAGTGAGGAGACCAAAGCGTCTGTCACGAACGTCGTAGTGAGGAGACCAAAGCGTCTGTCACGAACGTCGTAGTGAGGAGACCAAAGCGTCTGTCACGTCCGTCGTAGTGAGGAGACCAAAGCGTCTGTCACGTCCGTCGTAGTGAGGAGACCAAAGCGCAGCGTGATGTGAATACATATTTTAATAGAAGACGACTGAACACGAAGAACACTAAACAAACTAACAAAACGAACGTGACCGCTATAAACAATGAGTGCAGACATGCAACTTCACATAGACAATAACCCACAAACCAAACTGGAAAATGGCAACCTAAATAGGATCCCCAATCAGAGACAATGATAAACAGCTGCCTCTGATTGGGAACCAATCCAGGCCACCATAGACCTACATATGTCTAGACTAGACACACACACCTAGACATACAAAACCCTAGACAAGACAAAAACAACACATACCACCCTCGTCACACCCTGACCTAACCAAAATAATAAAGAAAACAAAGAATACTAAGGTCAGGGCGTGACAGCGTCTTTAAAAAAAATCGTGAAAGACTAATTATTTTAACCCAAAGCACTTAATATAGACATTTAGAGTACAATAGGCTCATCATGGATGGATGGTGTTGGAGAAGAGCTCAACTCTTCCACTGAGGGCAGGACAGGATTTTACTGGGAAGACAAAAAACAATAACACAACACACTACACAGTTAGAGCTAAGAATGAGTTAGTCCAAGCAAGGAGTAAAATTATTGATGTGTAATAATATGATTGTGTTTGTGTATGTAATTTCCTCTACATAGAAAATTGACCGGTCTACTCACAGTGCTTAGAGAGGAAACATTCAATGTGGCAGTGGATGAGAGGGCACATGAGATGTGGCTTCAGTTCATGTCAGGAGAGAGTTGACAATGGTAGTGGAGTGGAGTGGTCATCACCTTTTACATCAGGGAATAGGAGGGGCACTCACTTAGCTATAAATACAAATAGCAGATAAATTGCCCCTAGGTAAAAGCCAACTCTTGCCGATAATCTGCATGTGACCCTGTTTCTTCTTACCTTCTCATTATGTTGTGCAGTTTGAAAACGCAGATGTTTGTCCATTTACATGATCGATGCAGCTTTTTCCAGGAAGATTGAATCTGATATCGGCAATAAAGGGCTTCTTCAACAAAAAATCCACTACATTGTTGTTTGCATTAGCTAGCCATTCTGGAGGAGAAAACTGCACCCTGGTAGCTAACTAGCTACTTGCTACTAAAGTTTGCAAGACAAATGTAAATAAATTGCACTCACGTGACACAAATATAGTTCTAAAACCAAGAAAACAATATATGATCTACCTCTTCCGCCTCCTGTAGTTTGAAGAAACTAATTTGAATTGAATAATATCCCCAAAATTCTCAACTATCACTCTTCACTCTCATTCTCTATCCAATATGTCACCAACTCACCAAGATTATTAACACGTAGAACCCCCATAATGCTCTGTGGCACAACCAACACACCACACTAGGTTTGTTCTCTAATCCTAAACCTATTTTTGGAAAGACAACATGTCAGTTCATATTGCAAATGCTTTTATTGGTTGGAGGACGTCATCCGGAAGTGGTCATAATTACCATGTAGGTCTATGGAAGGGGGTAAGGCCCGTGAGGCTCCTAGGTTTTGTATTGAAGTCAATGTAGCCAGAGGAGGACGGGAAATAGCTGTCCTCTAGCTAAACCATGGTGCTAGCCTGGAGTGTGTTGTTGAGACTACTGTAGACCTTAATTGCAAAACAATGTGTTTTAATCAGATATTTTGTTACGTGAATATATTTAGTATCTTTTGAATGTTTCATTATTTATTCACTGAGTAGAATGGTCCTCCCCCTTCCTCCTCTGAGGAGCCTCCACTGATGGAGTTCATCTGTAAGTGGTTATACTGTAGAGCCTGGCTCTGAGATGGATTTGAGCTTGTTCAATTATAATTTTTTATAGAAAATGGGCACAATTAGGGTTTCCAGAATGTTGCATTCCGTGCTGAGGGATTTAGTGCCATTCTGAGTGTGTGCGCGCGCGTCTGTGTGAGTGAGCGAGCAAGAGAGAGAGAGCTCTATAGAAACTAAGCTCACAGTAGAGAAATTGGCTTGTCTAACAACACAGCCCGCTTTTCAGCAGTGATTATGTTGCTTGCCATGGTTTATTTTCACATCTATCACCCTGCACTTTGTTTCTGCCCTGAAGGATTGTTATCTGTACATGACACTGTTTAGTTCATTGGGTTTAGGGAAGCAATAACATCATATCAATAGGATAACGAAGCACCCTGGACCTCAGTGGATGTGGAGTGAAAGTGAAGGTTTTATGTTCAGAGCTTGTGATATGGTTACTTGAGTGTGAAAAATAGAAAATATTGAGAGAGGGGGGAGCAGAAGGAGAAAGAGAGAGAGAGAGAGAGAGAGAGGGTGAGAGAGAGAAAGAGGGTGAGAGAGGGAGAGAGAGAAAGAGGGTGAGAGAGAGAGAGAGAAAGAGGGTGAGAGAGAGAGGGAGAGAGAAAGAGGGTGTGAGAAAGAGGGTGAGAGAGAGGGAGAGGGAGAGAGAAAGAGGGAGAGAGAAAGAGGGAGAGAGAAAGAGGGTGAGAGAGGGAGAGAGAGGGGGAGAGAGGGTGAGAGGGGGAGAGAGGGAGGGAGAGAGAGAGAGGGTGAGGGAGAGAGAAAGAGAGAAAGAGGGGGAGAGAGGGAGAGAGAGAGAGAGAGTGAGAGGGAGTGAGATGGAGAGAGAGAGAGGGTGAGGGAGAGAGAAAGAGGGTGAGAGAAAGAGGGTGAGAGAGGGAGAGAGAGAGAAAGAAAGAAAAAGTAGATAAGTGGAAATGTTTACTGGAGTGAGCATTGTGGGGTCCAGGATAAGCCCGTCTTTCATTTGGACATGGGTGGAAGTGTATGTACTGTACTGTAGCTGAAGTTTTGCCTAGCAGGGATACGTAGTGGGTATTATGTTGCTTTTTGTGTTTCACCCCACTTTGTCGGAAACAGAACCATACAATGAACTTTGTTGTAGGAAAGAAAACCAGCACACTGCTTAACCCTCTCAAAGGGATATTTTTTCACAAACAAGATCAATTACAGTACCAGGCAAAGGTTTGGACACCCCTACTAATTCAATGGTTTTCTACATTGTAGAATAATAGTGAAGACCACAAAACTATGAAATAACACATATGGAATCATTTAGTAGCCACAACTTGCCTTGATGAACGCTTTGCACACTCTTGGCATTCTCTCAACCACCTGGAAGGCATTTCAATTAACAGGTGTGCCTTGTTAAAAGTTTATTTGTGGAATTTCTTTCCTTCTTAATGCATTTGAGCCAATCAATTGTGTTGTGACAAGGTAGGGTGGTATATAAAAGATAGCCCTATTTTTGTAAAAGATCAAGTCAATATTATGGCAAGAACAGCTCAAATATGCAAAGGGAACAACAGTCTATTATTACTTTAAGACATGAATCAGTCAATCCAGAAAGTGTCAAGAACTTTGAAAGTTTCCTCAAGTGCAGTCGCAAAAACCTTTAAGCGATATGAAGAATCTGGCTCTCATGAGGACTGCCACAGGAAAGGAAGACCCTGAGTTACCTCTGCTGCAGAGGATAAGTTCATTAGAGTTACCAGCCTCAGAAATTGCATCCCAAATAATTGCAGTTACAGACACATCTTAACATCAACTGTTCAGAGGAGACTGCRTTAATCAGGCCTTCRTGGTCGATTTGCTGCAAAGAAAACACTACTAAAGGACACCAATAAGAAGAAGAGACTTGCTTGGGCCTGATTAGTCAACATTTTAGATTTTTGGTTCCAACCACAGTGTCTTTGTGAGGCAGAGTACAGTAGGTGAGCGGATGATCTCTGCATGTGTAGTTCCCACAGTGAAGCATGGAGGAGGTGGTGTAGGGGTGCTTTGCTGATGACACTGTCAGTGATTTTTTAGAATTCAAGGCACACTTAAACAGCATGGCTTCTACAGCATTCTACAGCGATATGCCATCCCATCTGCTTTGTGCTTAGTGTGACTATCATTTGTTTTTCAACAGGACAATGACCCAACACACATCCAGGCTGTGTAAGGGCTATTTAACCAAGTGATGGAGAGCTGCATCAGATGACCTGGCCTCCACAATCACCCAACCTCAACCCACTTGAGATGGTTTGGGATGAGTTGGACCGCAGAGTGAAGGAAAAGCAGCCAAGAAGTGCTCAGCATATGTGGGAACTCCTTCAAGACTGTTGGAAAAACATTCCAGGTGAAGCTGTTTGAGAGAATGCTAARATTGTGCAAAGCTGTCATCAAGGCAAAGGGTGACTACTTTGAAGAATCTCAAACCATATATATTTCCCCTATTGTACATCATCCTAAATTGTTTAATTTATACATGCACAACTAATAATGTAGCTTACAGTGTTTCTAGTGTAGTCTGTAGTTTTTAGCTCGGTGTTCACTGTGTACATAGTGTATGTGGACTGTGTAGATTCTGCATCTAAATATCCCTATATTCTGTTTATCATCTGTCTGTGTATTCTGTTAATTGTTGCAGCACCATTTCACAGAGTCAAATTCCTGTACATGCATAATGTGTTTGGTGAATAAAGGTGATTCTGATGGTTTAGCATGTTGAATGAAAATGGTATCACTAGCCTAATATGTGTTCTTCTCCCATCTCTCTCTGTTACACTGTAATACATAACTCTCACGCAAGTTTGTAGATCACCTGGTACTGTAATGGTTTACATGTTATGTGTGAGCTCTAAGAGCACCGTGGTCACAGATGCTTACCTTTTCCAAACAAAGTATGGGGTTTATGACTGCATTGGCTTGCATTGATGGAATTCAGAATGGTTAGAATTCCTGGACGGCCTCCAGGACGGATGGTTTTCAATGTCACATCACCTAATCAGATCCATGCAACAATAATAGAATCCAATGTTCTTGTGACTGACGTAAACTCCACCCCTGGGGAGGGTTAGGACTCTTGCTGTAGACATTTCCATTTGATGTTTTGGTATAAATTAAAACAATGCCACTTTTATTTTCTTCCTTTCCTCTTGGTCTTCATCTGGGAATGTTAATTGGGGGGTGGAAGGAATGTCGCAGCATGTCGGGGTCACTAAGCCATCTTGGGCAATGGAGCACATAAACACAGAACGAGCCTGTACACACGCACATGCACACACACAGACTTGCCCCCCTCCTTACAGCAAGTTTGGATTAGACCACCATACGGCAGCCATATTGGCTGAGAAATACAGGAGAGAGAAACCTGCTGCTCTTGCTGTCTGTTAATGGAGGGTTTGGCTTGTAGCCTGTCTCTCTGAGGAGGAGTTAAGTGGAAGTCACCAGAGCGGTTCTCATTTCCATGCCCTGGCCTAGCTCTTTCATGTGGATCCAGCAGGCTTTATGCAACAGCCTGGCCTGCCCGGCCCTTACATCACACTGCTAGGTCCCTGGAAGGAGGAACTGGTCTCACATAGACTCACTGACCTGTCTCGTCTTCCATGACCACTACTGACAGTATGGGGTCTGTGACCAGTTTGTTGTTGTTGTTTGAGCTGAGAGCCGTTGAGTTGGTATCTCAGGCCTGACATCATTATTAGGCCTTTCAGTTAGTTCCCTGTTTACCCCCGGATTGCCCCAGTAAACACCCAGCTGGGTCAACATGGCTCTGTCTGTATGCATGTGAGTCAAACACTACAAGGTAAACATCACATCACTATCTCCTAGTGGCTGAACTATTGATGGACTGTGGTCTTGGGAAATGAACATATGATGTCCCATACTGCTTGGGGAGCCGGAACATTATTACAAATAATTTATAGACTGAAAATTGACAGCAACAAGCCAAATCAGATATCATATTTGACTAAAACATAATATTTTTAAATCTTTCTTACATACTGTATGTATATGATCACGTGTCTCTATATTTTGCGTGGGAATACTTGGGAACAGATTTCCAAAATTAAAATCAATTGGAGCTGATTTCCTGGTGTTTTTAGTGAAATGAAAATTCATTTTTTAAATGTTATTTATTCATTTATTTTGGTCAGTAAACTTGGGGTGGGGTAAATAAAACCACCCACGGGCCAAATGTGGCCGCCAGTTGGGGAACCCTGCTCTCGAACCTCATGTAGAACTTCCTTACATACTGTATCTCCAGTTCCACCAAAGCATCAGATATTTGACCCCAACTCATAATGACCTCTGTCTTGTGATTGGTCCTTTCATTACGCCAACTGAAGGTGAATGTCACTCACTCCTCCTTTTAAATTAACCAATGACAAATCTGTCTCCTTAACCTTAACCTCTCTGGGCCTAACTAGGCCTTGTTTTCTGTTACTTTCACTTGTCTGTCTTACTCCACACCTAGACACACACCGGATGTAGATGCCTAATTTCTCATTGTTAAATGGACAGTGAGCGCTCTCACTTCTGAGAGACGGAGATTTACGACGAGTGAGTCGTTTTATAAGTCCTCCATTATGTAAAGTTAGAGAGCACTGTGGCAATCATAACTCCACACACACTGACAGGCCCTCTCCCACAGACAACAATCCCATCCAGCTTAACACACACACTGAGTGCACAAAACATTAGGAACACCTTTCTAATATTGGGTTGCACCCCTTTTTGCCCTCAAAACAGCCTAAATTATTCAGGGCATGGACTCTACAAGTTGTCTAAATGATTCCACAGGGACGCTGGCCCATGTTGACTCCAATGCTTCCCACAGCTGTGTCAAGTTGGCCGGATGTCCTTTGGGTGGTGGACCATCCTTGATACACACAGGAAACTGTTGATCATGAAAAACTCAGCAGCGTTGCAGTTCTTGACACACTCAAACCGGTGCGCCTGGGACCTACTACCATACCCCATTCAAAGGCACTTACATATTTTGTCTTGCCCGTTCACACTCTGAATGGCACACATACACAATCCATGTCTCAATTGTCTCAAGGCTTAAATTCCTTTAACCCGTCTCCTCCCCTTCACCTACGCTGATTGAAGTGGATTTAACAAGTGACATCAATAAGGGATCATAGCCTTCACCTGGATTCACCTGGTCAGTCTATTCATGGAAAGAGCAGGTACTCGTGAAGCTCTGTGTGCGCACACACACA